>NW_022311184.1:0-4749 GCF_002776525.5 Piliocolobus tephrosceles
CCTTTGTCAGATGAGTAGATTGCAAAAATTTTCTCCCATTCTGTAGGTTGCCTGTTCACTCTGATGGTAGTTTCTTTTGCTGTGCAGAAGCTCTTTAGTTTAATTAGATCCCATTTGTCAATTTTGGCTTTTGCTGCCGTTGCTTTTGGTGTTTTAGACATGAAGTCCTTGCCCATGCCTATGTCCTGAATGGTACTACCTAGATTTTCTTCTAGGGTTTTTATGGTATTAGGTCTAACATTTAAGTCTCTAATCCATCTTGAATTAATCTTCGTATAAGGAGTAAGGAAAGGATCCAGTTTCAGCTTTCTACTTATGGCTAGCCAATTTTCCCAGCACCATTTATTAAATAGGGAATCCTTTCCCCATTTCTTGTTTTTCTCAGGTTTGTCAAAGATCAGATGGCTGTAGATGTGTGGTATTATTTCTGAGGACTCTGTTCTGTTCCATTGGTCTATATCTCTGTTTTGGTACCAGTACCATGCTGTTTTGGTTACTGTAGCCTTGTAGTATAGTTTGAAGTCAGGTAGCGTGACGCCTCCGGCTTTGTCCTTTTGACTTAGGATTGTCTTGGCAATGCGGGCTCTTTTTTGGTTCCATATGAACTTTAAAGCAGTTTTTTCCAATTCGGTGAAGAAACTCATTGGTAGCTTGATGGGGATGGCATTGAATCTATAAATAACCTTGGGCAGTATAGCCATTTTCACGATATTGATTCTTCCTATCCATGAGCATGGTATGTTCTTCCATTTGTTTGTGTCCTCTTTGATTTCACTGAGCAGTGGTTTGTAGTTCTCCTTGAAGAGGTCCTTTACATCCCTTGTAAGTTGGATTCCTAGGTATTTTATTCTCTTTGAAGCAATTGTGAATGGAAGTTCATTCCTGATTTGGCTCTCTGCTTGTCTGTTACTGGTGTATAAGAATGCTTGTGATTTTTGCACATTAATTTTGTATCCTGAGACTTTGCTGAAGTTGCTTATCAGCTTAAGAAGATTTTGGGCTGAGACGATGGGGTTTTCTAAATATACAATCATGTCATCTGCAAACAGGGACAATTTGACTTCTTCTTTTCCTAACTGAATACCCTTGATTTCTTTCTCTTGCCTGATTGCCCTAGCCAGAACTTCCAACACTATGTTGAATAGGAGTGGTGAGAGAGGGCATCCCTGTCTTGTGCCAGTTTTCAAAGGGAACTTTTCCTGTTTTTGCCCATTCAGTATGATATTAGCTGTGGGTTTGTCATAAATAGCTCTTATTATTTTGAGGTACGTTCCATCAATACCGAATTTGTTGAGCGTTTTTAGCATGAAGGGCTGTTGAATTTTGTCAAAAGCCTTTTCTGCATCTATTGAGATAATCATGTGGTTCTTGTCTTTGGTTCTGTTGATATGCTGGATTACGTTGATTGATTTGCGAATGTTGAACCAGCCTTGCATCCCAGGGATGAAGCCCACTTGATCATGGTGGATAAGCTTTTTGATGTGCTGCTGAATCCGGTTTGCCAGTATTTTATTGAGGATTTTTGCATCGATGTTCATCAGGGAGATTGGTCTAAAATTCTCTTTTTTTGTTGTGTCTCTGCCAGGCTTTGGTATCAGGATGATGCTGGCCTCATAAAATGATTTAGGGAGGATTCCCTCTTTTTCTATTGATTGGAATATTTTCAGAAGGAATGGTACCAGCTCCTCCTTGTACCTCTGGTAGAATTCAGCTGTGAATCCATCTGGTCCTGGGCTTTTTTTGGTGGGCAGGCTATTAATTGTTGCCTCAATTTCAGAGGCTGCTATTGGTCTATTCAGGGATTCAACTTCTTCCTGGTTTAGTCTTGGAAGAGTGTACGCGTCCAGGAAATTATCCATTTCTTCTAGATTTTCTAGTTGATTTGCGTAGAGGTGTTTATAGTATTCTCTGATGGTAGTTTGTATTTCTGTGGGGTCGGTGGTGATATCCCCTTTATCATTTTTTATTGCGTCTATTTGATTCCTCTCTCTTTTCTTCTTTATTAGCCTTGCTAGCGGTCTGTCAATTTTGTTGATCTTTTCAAAAAACCAACTCCTGGATTCATTGATTTTTTGGAGGGTTTTTTGTGTCTCTATCTCCTTCAGTTCTGCTCTGATCTTAGTTATTTCTTGCTTTCTGCTAGCTTTTGAATGTGTTTGCTCTTGCCTCTCTAGTTCTTTTAATTGTGATGTTAGAGTGTCAATTTTAGATCTTTCCTGCTTTCTCTTGTGGGCACTTAGTGCTATAAATTTCCCTCTACATACTGCTTTAAATGTGTCCCAGAGATTCTGGTATGTTGTATCTTTGTTCTCATTGGATTCAAAGAACATCTTTATTTCTGCTTTCATTTCGTTATGTACCCAGTAGTCATTCAGGAGCAGGTTGTTCAGTTTCCATGTCGTTGAGCGGTTTTGATTGAGTTTCTTAGTCCTGAGTTCTAGTTTGATTGCACTGTGGTCAGAGAGACAGTTTGTTATAATTTCTGTTCTTTTACATTTGCTGAGGAGTGCTTTACTTCCAATTATGTGGTCAATTTTGGAATAAGTGCGATGTGGTGCTGAGAAGAATGTATATTCTGTTGACTTGGGGTGGAGAGTTCTATAGATGTCTATTAGGTCCGCTTGGTGCAGAGATGAGTTCAATTCCTGGATATCCTTGTTAACTCTCTATCTCGTTGATCTGTCTAATGTTGATAGTGGAGTGTTGAAGTCTCCCATAATTATTGTATGGGAGTCTAAGTCTCTTTGTAATTCTCTAAGGACTTGCTTTATGAATCTGGGTGCTCCTGTATTGGGTGCATATATATTTAGGATAGTTAGCTCTTCCTGTTGAATTGATCCCTTTACCATTATATAATGGCCTTCTTTGTCTCTTTTGATCTTTGATGGTTTAAAGTCTGTTTTATCAGAGACTAGGTTTGCAAGCCTTGCTTTTTTCTGTTTTCCATTTGCTTGGTAGGTCTTCCTCCATCCCTTTATTTTGAGCCTATGTATGTCTCTGCATGTGAGATGGGTCTCCTGAAGACAGCAGACTGATGGTTCTTGACTCTTTATCCAGTTTGCCAGTCTGTGTCTTTTAATTGGAGCATTTAGTCCATTTACATTTAAGGTTAATATTGTTATGTGTGAACTTCATCCTGCCATTATGATATTAACTGGTTATTTTGCTCATTAGTTGATGCAGTTTCTTCCTAGCCTCGATGGTCTTTACATTTTGGCATGTTTTTGCAATGGCTGGTACCTGTTGTTCCTTTCCATGTTTAGGGCTTCCTTCAGGGTCTCTTGTAAGGCAGGCCTGGTGGTGACAAAATCTCTAAGCATTTGCTTATCTGTAAAGAATTTTATTTCTCCTTCACTTATGAAACTTAGTTTGGCTGGATATGAAATTCTGGGTTGAAAATTCTTTTCTTTAAGAACGTTGAATATTGGCCCCCACTCTCTTCTGGCTTGTAGAGTTTCTGCCGAGAGATCTGCTGTCAGTCTGATGGGCTTCCCTTTGTGGGTAACCCGACCTTTCTCTCTGGCGGCCCTTAAGATTTTTTCCTTCATTTCAACTTTGGTGAATCTGGCAATTATGTGTCTTGGAGTTGCTCTTCTGGAGGAGTATCTTTGTGGCGTTCTCTGTATTTCCTGAATTTGAATGTTGGCCTGCCCTGCTAGGTTGGGGAAGTTCTCCTGGATGATATCCTGTAGAGTGTTTTCCAATTTGGTTCCATTTTCCCCCTCACTTTCAGGCACCCCAATCAGACGTAGATTTGGTCTTTTGACATAATCCCATACTTCTTGCAGGCTTTGTTCATTTCTTTTTCTTCTTTTTTCTTTTGGTTTCTCTTCTCGCTTCATTTCATTCATTTGATCCTCCATCGCTGATACTCTTTCTTCCAGTTGATCGAGTCGGTTGCTGAAGCTTGTGCCACGCCCACGGAGCCTCTCTCCTTGCTAACACAGCAGTCTGCGGCAATCTAACCGCAAGGCAGCAGCGAAGCTGGGGGAGGGGCGCCCGCCATCGCTGAGGCTTAAGTAGGTAACTAAAGCCGCTGGGAAGCTGGAACTGGGTGGAGCTCACAGCAGCTCAAGGAAACCTGCCTGTCTCTGTAGACTGCGCCTCTGGGGACAGGGCTCAGCTAAAGGAGTAGAAGCCTGTGAAACGCGAACGACTCTGTCTGACAGCTTTGAAGAGAGCAGTGGATCTCCCAACACGGAGGTTGAGATCTGAGAAGGGGCAGTCTGCCTGCTCAAGTGGGTCACTGACCCCTGAGTAGCCTAACTGGGAGACATCCCCCACTAGGGGCAGTCTGACACCCCACACCTCACAGGGTGGAGTACACCCCTGAGAGGAAGCTTCCAAAGCAAGAATCAGACAGGTGCACTCGCTGTTCAGCAATATTCTATCTTCTGCAACCTCTGCTGCTGATAGCCAGGCAAACAGGGTCTGGAGTGGACCTCAAGCAATCTCCAACATACCTATAGCTGAGGGTCCTGACAGTCAGAAGGAAACCTATCAAACAGGAAGGACACCTAAATCAAAACCCCATCAGTACGTCACCATCATCAAAGACCAGTGACAGATAAAACCACAAAGATGGGGAAAAAGCAGGGCAGAAAAGCTGGAAATTCAAAAAATAAGAGCGCATCTCCTCCTGCAAAGGAGCACAGCCCATCGCCAGCAACGGATCAAAGCTGGTCAGAGAATGATTTTGATGAGATGAGAGAAGAAGGCTTCAGTCCATCAAACCTCTCAGAGCTAAAG
>NW_022311187.1:0-1275 GCF_002776525.5 Piliocolobus tephrosceles
TAGACATCTATAGAACTCTCCACCCCAAGTCAACAGAATATACATTCTTCTCAGCACCACATCACACTTATTCCAAAATTGACCACATAATTGGAAGTAAAGCACTCCTCAGCAAATGTAAAAGAACAGAAATGATAACAAACTGTCTCTCTGACCACAGTGCAATCAAACTAGAACTCAGAACTAAGAAACTCAATCAAAACCGCTCAACTGCATGGAAACAGAACAACCTGCTCCTGAATGACTACTGGGTACATAACGAAATGAAAGCAGAAATAAAGATGTTCTTTGAAACCAATGAGAACAAAGATACAACATACCAGAATCTCTGGGACACATTTAAAGCAGGGTGTAGAGGGAAATTTATAGCACTAAGTGCCCACAAGAGAAAGCTGGAAAGATCTAAAATTGACACTCTAACATCACAATTAAAAGAACTAGAGAGGCAAGAGCAAACACTTTCAAAAGCTAGCAGAAGGCAAGAAATAACTAAGATCAGAGCCGAACTGAAGGAGATAGAGACACAAAAAACCCTCCAAAAAATCAATGAATCCAGGAGTTGGTTTTTTGAAAAGATCAACAAAACTGACAGACCGCTAGCAAGACTAATAAAGAAGAAAAGAGAGAGGAATCAAATACACGCAATAAAAAATGATAAAGGGGATATCACCACCGACCCCACAGAAATACAAACTACCATCAGAGAATACTATAAACACCTCTACGCAAATCAACTAGAAAATCTAGAAGAAATGGATTATTTCCTGGACACGTACACTCTTCCAAGACTAAACCAGGAAGAAATTGAATCCCTGAATAAACCAATAGCAGTCTCTGAAATTGAGGCAACAATTAATAGCCTACCCACCAAAAAAAGCCCAGGACCAGATGGATTCACAGCTGAATTCTACCAGAGGCACAAGGAGGAGCTGGTACCATTCCTTCTGAAACTATTCCAATCAATAGAAAAAGAGGGAATCCTACCTAACTCATTTTATGATGCCAACATCATCCTGATACCAAAGCCTGGCAGAGACACAACAAAAAAAGAGAATTTTAGACCAATATCCCTGATGATGAACATCGATGCAAAAATCCTCAATAAAATACTGGCAAACCGGATTCAGCAGCACATCAAAAAGCTTATCCACCATGATCAAGTGGGCTTCA
Organism: Piliocolobus tephrosceles; assembly: GCF_002776525.5. Classification (NCBI taxonomy): domain Eukaryota; kingdom Metazoa; phylum Chordata; class Mammalia; order Primates; family Cercopithecidae; genus Piliocolobus; species Piliocolobus tephrosceles. The sequence goes on from NW_022311187.1 coordinate 1,171, forward strand.
TCCCTGGGATGCAAGGCTGGTTCAACATTCGCAAATCAATAAACGTAATCATGCATACAAACAGAACCAAAGGCAAGAACCACATGATTATCTCAATAGATGCAG
>NW_022311189.1:0-3702 GCF_002776525.5 Piliocolobus tephrosceles
CAAAGAGAGTGGCAACACTTTGCCCCTGCCCTAGAGATTTGTGAAACTTTGAACTTGAGAGAGATGGTTTATGGTATCTGCTGGAAGAAATTTCTAAGCAGTAAAGCATTCAAGAGGTGACTAGGGTGATGTTAAAGGCCTTCAGTTTTATAAAGGAAGCAGAGCATACAGGTTTGGAAAATTTGCAGCCTGACAATGTGATAGAGAAGAAAATCCCATTTTCTGAGGATAAATTCAAGCTGTCTGCAGAAATTTGCATGAGTAACCAGAAGCTGAATGTTCATCCTCAAGACAATGGGGAAAATGTCTACAGGACATGTCACAGGTCATCATAGCAGCCCCACCCATCATGAGCCTGGAGGCCTAGAAGGAAAAAATTGTTATTTGGGCCATGCCCAGGTTGACTCTGCTGTATGTAGCCTAGGGCCTTAGTGTGGTGCATTTCAGCCCCTCCAGCCATGGCTGAAAGGGGCCAATATAGAACTCAGGCCATGGCTTTGACAGTATAAGCACCAAGTCTTGGCAGCTTCCACATGGTGTTGAGCCTGCATGTGCACAGAAGTCAAGAATTGAGGTTTGGAAACTGCCACCTAGATTTCAGAGGATGTATGAAAATTCCTGGATGTCCAAGCAGAACTTTGCTGCAGGGGTGCGACTCTGATGGAGAACCTCTGCTAGGGCTGTGCAGAAGGGAAACATGGGATCGGAGCCCCTACACAGAGTCCCTACTGGGGCACTTCCTAGTGGAGCTCTTAGAAGAGGGCCACTGTCCTCTAGACCCCAGAATGGTAGATTCACTGACAGCTTGCACCGTGAGACTGGAGAAGCTGCAGATACTCACCATCAGCCCATGAAAACAGCCAGGAGGTGGGCTATACCCTGCAAAACCACAGGGGCAGAACAACCCAAGACCATGAGAGCCCGCCTCTTGCATCAGCATGACCTTGATGTGAAACATGGAGTCAAAGGAGATCATTTTGGATCTTTAAAATTTGACTACCTTGCTGGATTTCTGACTTGCATGGGGCCTGTAACCCCTTTGTTTTGGTCAATTACTCCCATTTGGAACAGCTGCATGTACTCAATTATCTGTACCCTCATTGTATCCAGGAAGTAACTAGCTTGCTTTGGATTTTACAGGCTCATAGGTAGAAGAGACTTGCCTTGTCTCAGATGAGACTTTGGACAGCAGACATTTGGGTTAATGCTGAAATTAGTTAAGACTTTGGGGGACTGTTGGGAAGGCATGATAGGTTTGGAAATGTGAAAACATGAGATTTGGAGGGGCCAGGAGCAGAATAATGTGGTTTGGCCATGTCCCTACCCACATCTCAACTTGAGTTGTATCACTCAGAATTCTCACAAGTTTGAGGAGGGACCCGGGGAAGGTAGTTGAATCCCTGGGGCCAGAGATTCCCATGCTATTCTTGTGATAGTGAATAAATCTCACAAGGTCTGATGGGTTTTTCAAGGGTTCATCTTTTGCTTCTTTTGCTTCCTTCTCATATTCTCTTGCCACTGCCATGTAAGAAGTGCTGTTCATCCACCTCCATAACTCTGAGACCTCCTCAGCCATGTGGAACCCTTAATCCAATTAAGCCTCTTTTTCTTCCCCATCTCAAGTATGTCTTTATCAGCAGTGTGAATGTGGACTAGTACATTTGGTATTTTCAAACTTCTTAATATTTTTGGAGAGAATAGATATGTAGTATCTTGTGCATTTTCCTGATTACTAATGAGGGTGAGAAAATTTTTATGTTTTGGGGACTTTCTCTTTTGTGAAATCCCTATTAATGTCTTTTCCCAATTTTCTGTTGGGTTGCTATTTTCAAAATTAATTCATAGGAACTCCTTATACTTCATCAATATGATATTAATCTTTCATAGGTTTTAGGTACTGCAATTATCTTCCTCTAGTTTATAGTTTATCTTTTCAATTTTTAACTATTTTTTTTTAATTTTTAGATTTTTTTGAGACAGAGTCTCGTTCTGTCATTCAGTCTGGAGTGCAGTGGCTCACTGCAACCTACACCTCCCGGATTCAGATGATTCTCATGCCTCAGCTTCCCAAGTAGCTGGGATTACAGGTGTCTGCCACCAATGCCTGGCTAACTTCTTGTATTTTTACTAGAGACTGGGTTTCACCATGTTGGGCAGCCTGGTCTCAAACTCCTGACCTCAGGTGTTTGGGATTACAGGCTTGAGATACCATGTCCAGCCCATCTTTCCACTTTTTGATGTAAAAAGTTCTTAATTTTGTGATAGCCAGAATGTCTATTCTTTTTTAATGGTTAAATGGCTTTTTGAGTCTCATTCACTTACATTTTCTACTAAAAGTTTTAAAGTTTTGTTTCTGACATGTAAGTCTGGTCCATCTGGAGTTTAATGTTTGTATATAGAGCACAGTAGAAATATAATTTCATTTTGTTTCCTATATCAATAACCACTATTTTTCTATTCTATTTATTGAAAAGTCCTTTCTTTCCTTGCTGATCTGCCATGTGATCTACATCACATATCAAAGATTAAATTTGTGGAGATTTATTTGGGAGCGCTCTATTCTCTTTCATTTGTCAGTTAATCAGTGAAGGCCACACTGTCTTAATTGCTGTAGCTTTATAAAAGTTCACATATTTGGCAGGACAAATATTTCTTCTTCTTCAATAACGTCTTTGGTAATTTGGCTCCTTCCCTTTTCCATGTGTGTATATACATGTATTTTATATATTTATGTAATATGTATTTATATATTTATTTATAAATATATTTCTTTATATATATTTATTTATAAATATATATTTCTTTATTTATAAATATATATTTATTTATATGTATTTAGTTATAAGTGTATATTTATATATTTATTTATAAATATATATATTTGTTTATATACTTATATATATGGAGAGAGACAGGGTCTCACTTTGTTGCCCAGGCTTGAGGACAGTGGTGCAATCGTAGCTCACTGTAGACTTGAACTCCTGGGCTCAAGAGCTCCTCCTACCTCAGTCTACCAAGAAACTAGGACTCTAAGGCATGCATCACTACATCCAGATAATTAAAAAAAAAATTTTTTTTTTTGTAATGATGGGGATCTTGCTATGCTGCCCAGGCTGGTCTCAAAACTTTTGGCCTCAAGCAATCCTCCCACCTCAGGCTCCCAAATTGCTGGGATCACAAGAGTGAGCCACCACATCTGGCTCCATTTTGCATATTTTAAGACCATTTTTAAAAAGCTGCTCAAGCCTGCTTTTTTCTCTTGGTGCTACTTGCAACTCCCTTACTTAGCCTTGGAAATACTGTTAGTGAAGAAAATCCAAAGAGTCGAAATATAGAATATTCTTTCTTCTAATTGCAAAAAAACAGACACCCTCCTGAATCATAAAGCTACTTTTGATAAATTGGTGAACTGAGACCATACACAGTATTCTTAATTCTGTTCTAATTTCAGAGACCTTAGGGATTCAACTACCTCCCCTTGGGTCCCTCCTGTAACACCTGGGAATTCTGAGCTATACAATTCAAGTTGAGATGTGGGTAGGGACATAGCCAAACCATATTATTCTGCTCCTGGCCCCTCCAAATCTCATGTCCTCACATTTCCAAACCTATCATGCCTTCCCAACAGTCCCCCAAAGTCTTAACTCATTTCAGCATTAACCCAAATGTCTGCTGTCCAAAGTCTCATCTGAGACAAGGTAA
>NW_022311190.1:0-13597 GCF_002776525.5 Piliocolobus tephrosceles
AAAGGATATGAACAGACATTTCTCAAAAGAAGACATTCATACAGCCAACAGACACATGAAAAAATGCTCATCATCACTGGCCATCAGAGAAATGCAAATCAAAACCACAATGAGATACCATCTCACACCAGTTAGAATGGCAATCATTAAAAAATCAGGAAACAATAGGTGTTGGAGAGGATGTGGAGAAATAAGAACACTTTTACACTGTTGGTGGGATTGTAAACTAGTTCAACCATTATGGAAAACAGTATGGCGATTCCTCAAGGATCTAGAACTAGATGTACCATATGACCCAGCCATCCCACTACTGGGTATATACCCAAAGGATTATAAATTATGCTACTACAAAGACACATGCACACGTATGTTTATTGCGGCACTATTCACAATAGCAAAGACTTGGAATCAACCCAAATGTCCATCAGTGACAGACTGGATTAAGAAAATGTGGCACATATACACCATGGAATACTATGCAGCCATAAAAAAGGATGAGTTTGCGTCCTTTGTAGAGACATGGATGCAGCTGGAAACCATCATTCTTAGCAAATTATCACAAGAAGAGAAAACCAAACACCGCATGTTCTCACTCATAGGTGGGAACTGAACAATGAGCTCACTTGGACTCAGGAAGGGGAACATCACACACTGGGGCCTATCATGGGGAGGGGGGAGGGGGGAGGGATTGCATTGGGGAGTTATACCTGATATAAATGATGAATTGATGGGTGCTGATGAGTTGATGGGTGCAGCACACCAACATGGCACATGTATACATATGTAACCTGCACGTTATGCACATGTACCCTAGAACTTAAAGTATAATAAAAAATAAAAATAAAAATAAAAAAAAAAAGAAAAAAGAAAATAATTACCCATACTTTTATTATCCAAGGGAAACCTCTGACATTTAAGTATATTCTTTTTAGTCTTTTTCATTGATCTTTTTGAAAGATTAAAATCATACAGCAGATACAGAAACAGCTCGTTTTATTGCACTTTGCTTTATTGCACTCCACAGATACCATGTTTTTACAAATTGAAGGTTTGTAGCAATGAGTATAATCAACAAATGTTGTGTGTTCTCACTGCTCCATTAACTGGCGATTCCTCTATCTCTTTCCCTGTCCTCTGAGCTCTTTGTTCCCTGAGACACAAATATTGAAATTAGGCCAGTTAATAATCCTGTAATGGCCTCTAAAATTTTCAGGTGAAAGAAAGAGTCCCACATCTCTCACCTTCAGTCAAAAGCTAGAAATGATTATGTTTAGTGAGGAAAACCTGTTGAAAGCCAAGATAGGTGTGATGGCTAATACTGAGTGTCAACTTGATTGGATTGAAGGATGCAAAGCATTGCTCCTGGGTGTGTCTGTGAGGGTGTTGCCAAAGGAGATTAACATGAGTCAGTGGACTGGGAAAGGCGGATCCACCCTTAATCTGGGTGGGCACCATCTAATCAGCTGCCAGCAAATATAAAGCAGGCAGAAAAACATGAAAATAAAGACTGGCTTAGCCTCCCAGCCTACATATGTATCCCATGCTGGATGCTTCCTACCCTGGAACATCGGACTCCAAGTTCTTCAGCTTTGGGACTTGGACTGGCTTCCTTGCTCCTCAGCTTGCAGACGGCCGATTGTGGGACCTTGTGATCATGTGTGTTAATACTACTTAATAATATCCCATATATACATACACACTCCCATATATATCCTTTATATATCCTATATGATATATATCCTATATATGAATATATCCTATTAGTTCTGTCCATCTAACAGAACCCTAATAGGATGAGCTATATATCCATATCTATATATATAGATATAAGCCTATATATAGATATATAGCTCATCCTATTAGTTTTGTACCTCTAGAGAACCCTGACTAATACAATAAGCCCAAAGCACGGTATCTTGCATCAAAGAGCAGAGTTGTGAATGCAAAGTAAAAGTTCTTGAAGGAAATGTAAAATGCAACTCCAGTGAACACATGAATGACAAGAAAGCAGAACAGCTTTATTTTGGATTTGGAGAAAGTTTAAGTGGTCTGGATGGAAGATCAAACCAGGCACAACATTCATTTAAGTTGAAGCCCTAATCCAGAGCAAGTCCCTAGCTCTCTTCAATTCTGTGAATGCTGACAGGGGTGAGGAAGCTGCAGCAGAAAAGTTGGAAGCTGGCAGAGGCTGGTTCATCAGGTTGAAGGAAAGAAAGCTATCTCCACCAGGCACAGTGGCTCACGCCTGTAATCCCAGCACTTTGGGAGGCCAAGGCGGGCAGATCACTGGAGGTCAGGAGTTCGAGACCAGCCTTGCCAACATGGTGAAACCCCGTCTCTACAAAAATACAAAAATTAGCCAGGCATGATGGTGGGTGCCTGTAATCCTAGCTACTCTGAAGGCTGAGGTGGGAGGATTGCTTGAACCTGGGAGGCGAGGTTGCAGGGAGCCGAGATGGTGCTATTGCACTCCAACCTGGGCGACAGAGCGAGACTCTGTCAAAAAAAAAAAAAAAAAAAAAAAAAAAGCCATCTCCATAACATAAAAGTGCATGATAAAGCAGCAAGTGCTGATGCAGAAGTGCAGCAAGTTATCTAGAAGATCTAAAATTATTGATGAAGATGATGTAGGCACATTAAACAATGGATTTTCAATGTAAACCAAACAGCCTTTTATTGGAAGAAGATGCCATCTAAAACTTTCGTGCCTAGAGAAGTCTAGATTTCAAAGCTTCAAAGGACAGCCTGGCTCTCTTGTTAGAGGCTAATGTAGCTAGTGATTTTAAGTTGAAGCCAATGCTAATTTCCCATCCAAAAATCCTAGGGTCCTTAAGAATTATGCCAAGTCTACTCTGCCTGTGATCTAGACATGGAAAAACAAAGCTTGAGAATGACAGCACATCTGTTTATAGCATAGTTTACTGAATATTTTAAGTCTAGTGCTAAGGCGTAATGCTCAGAAAAAAAGATTCTTTTCAAAATACTAATGTCATTGACAATGCACCTAGTCACTCAAAGGCTATGATGAAGGTGTACAAGGAGAATAATGTTGTTTCCATGACTGCTAACATGACATTTATTCTGTAGCCCATGAATCAAGGAAAATTTTGACTTTGAAGTATATTAATTAAGACATGCATTGTGAAGGGGCGGAGCAAGATGGCCGAATAGGAACAGCTCCAGTCTCCAACTCCCGGCGCGAGTGACACAGAAGACCGGCGATTTCTGCATTTTCAACAGAGGTACTAGGGTCATCTCACTGGGGAGTGCCAGACAATCGGTACTGGTCAGCTGCTGCAGCCCGACCAGCGACAGCTGAAGCAGGGCGAGGCATTGTCTCACCTGGGAAGCGCAAGGGGGAAGGGAATCCCTTTTCCTAGCCAGGCGAACTGAGACACACAACACCTGGAAAAGCGGGTAATTCCCACCCCAATACTGTGCTTTAAGCAAACAGGCACACCAGGAAATTGTACCCACACCTGGCCGGGAGGGTCCCACGGCCACAGAGTCTCCCTCATTGCTAGCACAGCTGTCTGCGATCTAACTGCAGGGCAGCAGCGAGGCTGGGGGAGAGGCGCCCGCCATTGCTGAGGCTTAAGTAGGTAAACAAAGCCCATGGGAAGCTCGAACTGGGTGGAGCTCACAGTAGCTCAAGGAAACCTGCCTGTCTCTGTAGACTCCACCTCTGGGGACAGGGCACAGCTAAAAAACAACAGAGGAAGCAGCAGAGGCCTGTGCAGACGCGAACGACTCTGTCTGACAGCTTTGAAGAGAGCAGTGGATCTCCCAACACGGAGGTTGAGATCTGAGAAGGGACAGACTGCCTGCTCAAGTGGGTCCCAGAACCCTGAGTAGCCTAACTGGGAGACAACCCCCACTAGGGGCAGTCTGACACCCCACACCTCACAGGGTGGAGTACACCCCTGAGAGGAAGCTTCCAAAGTAAGAATCGGACAGGTACACTCGCTGTTCAGCAATATTCTATCTTCTGCAACCTCTGCTGCTGATACCCAGGCAAACAGGGTCTGGAGTGGACCTCAAGCAATCTCCAACAGACCTACAGCTGAGGGTCCTGACTATTAGAAGGAAAACTACCAAACAGGAAGAACACCTATATCAAAACCCCATCAGTACGTCACCATCATCAAAGACCAGAGGCAGATAAAACCACGAAGACGGGGAAGAAGCAGGGCAGAAAAGCTGGAAATTCAAAAAATAAGAGCGCATCTCCCCCTGCAAAGGAGCGCAGCTCATCGCCAGCAATGGATCAAAGCTGGTCAGAGAATGACTTTGACGAGATGAGAGAAGAAGGCTTCAGTCCATCAAACTTCTCAGAGCTAAAGGAGGAATTACGTACCCAGAACAAAGAAACTAAAAATCTTGAAAAAAGAGTGAAAGAATTCATAGCTAGAATAATTAATGCAGAGAAGGTCATAAACGAAATGACAGAGATGAAAACCATGACACGAGAAATACATGACAAATCCACAAGCTTCAGTAACCGACTCGATCAACTGGAAGAAAGAGTATCAGCGATTGAGAATCAAATGAATGAAAGAGAAACCAAAAGAAAAAAGAAGAAAAAGAAATGAACAAAGCCTGCAAGAAGTATGGGATTATGTCAAAAGACCAAATCTACGTCTGATTGGGGTGCCTGAAAGTGAGGGGGAAAATGGAACCAAGTTGGAAAACACTCTTCAGGATATCATCCAGGAGAACTTCCCCAACCTAGTAGGGCAGGCCAACATTCAAATTCAGGAAATACAGAGAATGCCACAAAGATACTCCTCCAGAAGAGCAACTCCAAGACACATAATTGCCAGATTCACCAAAGTTGAAGGAAAAAATCTTAAGGGCAGCCAGAGAGAAAGGTTGGGTTACCCACAAAGGGAAGCCCATCAGACTGACAGCAGATCTCTCGGCAGAAACTCTACAAGCCAGAACAGAGTGGGGGCCAATATTCAACATTCTTAAAGAAAAGAATTTTAAACCCAGAATTTCATATCCAGCCAAACTAAGTTTCATAAGTGAAGGAGAAATAAAATCCTTTACAAATAAGCAAATGCTTAGAGATTTTGTCACCACCAGGCCTGCCTTACAAGAGACCCTGAAGGAAGCCCTCAACATGGAAAGGAACAACCGATACCAGCCATTGCAAAAACATGCCAAAATGTAAAGACCATCGAGGCTAGGAAGAAACTGCATCAAATAACGAGCACAATAACCAGTTAATATCATAATGGCAGGATCAAGTTCACACATAACAATATTAACCTTAAATGTAAATGGACTAAATGCTCCAATTAAAAGACACAGACTGGCAAACTGGATAAAGAGTCAAGACCCATCAGTCTGCTGTCTTCAGGAGACCCATCTCACATGCAGAGACATACATAGGCTCAAAAGAAAGGGATGGAGGAAGATCTACCAAGCAAATGGAGAACAAAAAAAGCAGGGGTTGCAATCCTAGTCTCTGATAAAATAGACTTTAAACCATCAAAGATCAAAAGAGACAAAGAAGGCCATTACATAATGGTAAAGGGATCAATTCAACAGGAAGAGCTAACTATCCTAAATATATATGCACCCAATACAGGAGCACCCAAATTCATAAAGCAAGTCCTTAGAGACTTACAAAGAGACTTAGACTCCCATACAATAATAATGGGAGACTTCAACACTCCACTGTCAACATTAGACAGATCAACGAAACAGAAAGTTAACAAAGATATCCAGGAATTGAACGCATTTCAGCACCAAGCGGACGTAATAGACATCTATAGAACTCTCCACCCCAAATTAACAGAATATACATTCTTCTCAGCACCACATCACACTTATTCCAAAATTGACCACATAATTGGAAGTAAAGCACTCCTCAGCAAATGTAAAAGAACAGAAATTATAACAAACTGTCTCTCAGACCACAGTGCAATCAAACTAGAACTCAGGACTAAGAAACTCAATCAAAACCGCTCAACTACATGGAAACTGAACAACCTGCTCCTGAATGACTACTGGGTACATAACGAAATGAAGGCAGAAATAAAGATATTCTTTGAAACCAATGAGAACAAAGATACAACATACCAGAATCTCTGGGACTCATTTAAAGCAGTGTGTAGAGGGAAATTTATAGCACTAAATGCCCACAAGAGAAAGCAGGAAAGATCTAAAATTGACATTCTAACATCACAATTAAAAGAACTAGAGAAGCAAGAGCAAACACATTCAAAAGCTAGCAGAAGGCAAGAAATAACTAAGATCAGAGCAGAACTGAAGGAGATAGAGACACAAAAAACCCTCCAAAAAATCAATGAATCCAGGAGTTGGTTTTTTGAAAAAATCAACAAAATTGACAGACCGCTAGCAAGACTAACAAAGAAGAAAAGAGAGAAGAATCAAATAGATGCAATAAAAAATGATAAAGGGGATATCACCACCGACCCCACAGAAATACAAACTACCATCAGAGAATACTATAAACACTTCTACGCAAATCAACTAGAAAATCTAGAAGAAATGGATAATTTCCTGAACACTTACACTATTCCAAGACTAAACCAGGAAGAAGTTGAATCCCTGAATAGGCCAATAGCAGGCTCTGAAATTGAGGCAACAATTAATAGCCTACCAACCAAAAAAAGTCCAGGACCAGATGGATTCACAGCTGAATTCTACCAGAGGTACAAAGAGGAGCTGGTACCATTCCTTCTGAAACTATTCCAATCAATAGAAAAAGAGGGAATCCTCCCTAACTCATTTTATGAGGCCAGCATCATCCTGATACCAAAGCCTGGCAGAGACACAACAAAAAAAGAGAATTTTAGACCAATCTCCCTGATGAACATCGATGCAAAAATCCTCAATAAAATACTGGCAAACCGGATTCAGCAGCACATCAAAAAGCTTATCCACCATGATCAAGTGGGCTTCATCCCTGGGATGCAAGGCTGGTTCAACATTCGCAAATCAATAAACGTAATCCAGCATATAAACAGAACCAAAGACAAGAACCACATGATTATCTCAATAAATGCAGAAAAGGCTTTTGAGAAAATTCAACAGCCCTTCATGCTAAAAACGCTCAATAAATTCGGTATTGATGGAACGTACCTCAAAATAATAAGAGCTATTTATGACAAACCCACAGCCAATATCATCCTGAATGGGCAAAAACTGGAAAAATTCCCTTTGAAAACTGGCACAAGACAGGGATGCCCTCTCTCACCACTCCTATTCAACATAGTGTTGGAAGTTCTGGCTAGGGCAATCAGGCAAGAGAAAGAAATAAAGAGTATCCAGTTAGGAAAAGAAGAAGTCAAATTGTCCCTGTTTGCAGATGACATGATTGTATATTTAGAAAACCCCGTTGTCTCAGCCCAAAATCTCCTTAAGCTGATAAGCAACTTCAGCAAAGTCTCAGGATACAAAATCAATGTGCAAAAATCACAAGCATTCTTATACACCAGTAACAGACAAACAGAGAGCCGAATCATGAATGAACTTCCATTCACAATTGCTTCAAAGAGAATCAAATACCTAGGAATCCAACTTACAAGGGATGTAAAGGACCTCTTCAAGGAGAACTACAAACCACTGCTCAGTGAAATAAAAGAGGACACTAACAAATGGAAGCACATACCATGCTCATGGATAGGAAGAATCAATATCGTGAAAATGGCCATATTGCCCAAGGTTATTTATAGGTTCAATGCCACCCCCATCAAGCTACCACTGAGTTTCTTCACAGAATTGGAAAAAACGGATTTAAAGTTCATATGGAACCAAAAAAGAGCCCGCATTGCCAAGACAATCCTAAGTCAAAAGAACAAAGCTGGAGGCATCACGCTACCTGACTTCAAACTATACTACAAGGCTACAGTAACCAAAACAGCATGGTAGTGGTACCAAAACAGAGATATAGACCAATGGAACAGAACAGAGTCCTCAGAAATAATACCACACATCTACAGCCATCTGATCTTTGACAAACCTGAGAGAAACAAGAAATGGGGAAAGGATTCCCTATTTAATAAATGGTGCTGGGAAAATTGGCTAGCCATAAGTAGAAAGCTGAAACTGGATCCTTTCCTTACTCCTTTTACGAAGATTAATTCAAGATGGATTAGAGACTTAAATGTTAGACCTAATACCATAAAAACCCAGAAGAAAACCTAGATAGTACCATTCAGGACATAGGCATGGGCAAGGACTTCATGTCTAAAACACCAAAAGCAACGGCAGCAAAAGCCAAAATTGACAAATGGGATATGATTAAACTAAAGAGCTTCTGCACAGCAAAAGAAACTACCATCAGAGTGAACAGGCAACCTACAGAATGGGAGAAAATTTTTGCAATCTACTCATCTGACAAAGGGCTAATTTCCAGAATCTACAAAGAACTCAAACAAATATACAAGAAAAAAACAAACAACCCCATCCAAAAGTGGGGAAAGGATATGAACAGACATTTCTCAAAAGAAGACATTCATACAGCCAACAGACACATGAAAAAATGCTCATCATCACTGGCCATCAGAGAAATGCAAATCAAAACCACAATGAGATACCATCTCACACCAGTTAGAATGGCAATCATTAAAAAATCAGGAAACAATAGGTGTTGGAGAGGATGTGGAGAAATAAGAACACTTTTACACTGTTGGTGGGATTGTAAACTAGTTCAACCATTATGGAAAACAGTATGGCGATTCCTCAAGGATCTAGAACTAGATGTACCATATGACCCAGCCATCCCACTACTGGGTATATACCCAAAGGATTATAAATTATGCTACTACAAAGACACATGCACACGTATGTTTATTGCGGCACTATTCACAATAGCAAAGACTTGGAATCAACCCAAATGTCCATCAGTGACAGACTGGATTAAGAAAATGTGGCACATATACACCATGGAATACTATGCAGCCATAAAAAAGGATGAGTTTGCGTCCTTTGTAGAGACATGGATGCAGCTGGAAACCATCATTCTTAGCAAATTATCACAAGAAGAGAAAACCAAACACCGCATGTTCTCACTCATAGGTGGGAACTGAACAATGAGCTCACTTGGACTCAGGAAGGGGAACATCACACACTGGGGCCTATCATGGGGAGGGGGGAGGGGGGAGGGATTGCATTGGGGAGTTATACCTGATATAAATGATGAATTGATGGGTGCTGATGAGTTGATGGGTGCAGCACACCAACATGGCACATGTATACATATGTAACCTGCACGTTATGCACATGTACCCTAGAACTTAAAGTATAATAAAAAATAAAAATAAAAATAAAAAAAAAAAGAAAAAAGAAAATAATTACCCATACTTTTATTATCCAAGGGAAACCTCTGACATTTAAGTATATTCTTTTTAGTCTTTTTCATTGATCTTTTTGAAAGATTAAAATCATACAGCAGATACAGAAACAGCTCGTTTTATTGCACTTTGCTTTATTGCACTCCACAGATACCATGTTTTTACAAATTGAAGGTTTGTAGCAATGAGTATAATCAACAAATGTTGTGTGTTCTCACTGCTCCATTAACTGGCGATTCCTCTATCTCTTTCCCTGTCCTCTGAGCTCTTTGTTCCCTGAGACACAAATATTGAAATTAGGCCAGTTAATAATCCTGTAATGGCCTCTAAAATTTTCAGGTGAAAGAAAGAGTCCCACATCTCTCACCTTCAGTCAAAAGCTAGAAATGATTATGTTTAGTGAGGAAAACCTGTTGAAAGCCAAGATAGGTGTGATGGCTAATACTGAGTGTCAACTTGATTGGATTGAAGGATGCAAAGCATTGCTCCTGGGTGTGTCTGTGAGGGTGTTGCCAAAGGAGATTAACATGAGTCAGTGGACTGGGAAAGGCGGATCCACCCTTAATCTGGGTGGGCACCATCTAATCAGCTGCCAGCAAATATAAAGCAGGCAGAAAAACATGAAAATAAAGACTGGCTTAGCCTCCCAGCCTACATATGTATCCCATGCTGGATGCTTCCTACCCTGGAACATCGGACTCCAAGTTCTTCAGCTTTGGGACTTGGACTGGCTTCCTTGCTCCTCAGCTTGCAGACGGCCGATTGTGGGACCTTGTGATCATGTGTGTTAATACTACTTAATAATATCCCATATATACATACACACTCCCATATATATCCTTTATATATCCTATATGATATATATCCTATATATGAATATATCCTATTAGTTCTGTCCATCTAACAGAACCCTAATAGGATGAGCTATATATCCATATCTATATATATAGATATAAGCCTATATATAGATATATAGCTCATCCTATTAGTTTTGTACCTCTAGAGAACCCTGACTAATACAATAAGCCCAAAGCACGGTATCTTGCATCAAAGAGCAGAGTTGTGAATGCAAAGTAAAAGTTCTTGAAGGAAATGTAAAATGCAACTCCAGTGAACACATGAATGACAAGAAAGCAGAACAGCTTTATTTTGGATTTGGAGAAAGTTTAAGTGGTCTGGATGGAAGATCAAACCAGGCACAACATTCATTTAAGTTGAAGCCCTAATCCAGAGCAAGTCCCTAGCTCTCTTCAATTCTGTGAATGCTGACAGGGGTGAGGAAGCTGCAGCAGAAAAGTTGGAAGCTGGCAGAGGCTGGTTCATCAGGTTGAAGGAAAGAAAGCTATCTCCACCAGGCACAGTGGCTCACGCCTGTAATCCCAGCACTTTGGGAGGCCAAGGCGGGCAGATCACTGGAGGTCAGGAGTTCGAGACCAGCCTTGCCAACATGGTGAAACCCCGTCTCTACAAAAATACAAAAATTAGCCAGGCATGATGGTGGGTGCCTGTAATCCTAGCTACTCTGAAGGCTGAGGTGGGAGGATTGCTTGAACCTGGGAGGCGAGGTTGCAGGGAGCCGAGATGGTGCTATTGCACTCCAACCTGGGCGACAGAGCGAGACTCTGTCAAAAAAAAAAAAAAAAAAAAAAAAAAAGCCATCTCCATAACATAAAAGTGCATGATAAAGCAGCAAGTGCTGATGCAGAAGTGCAGCAAGTTATCTAGAAGATCTAAAATTATTGATGAAGATGATGTAGGCACATTAAACAATGGATTTTCAATGTAAACCAAACAGCCTTTTATTGGAAGAAGATGCCATCTAAAACTTTCGTGCCTAGAGAAGTCTAGATTTCAAAGCTTCAAAGGACAGCCTGGCTCTCTTGTTAGAGGCTAATGTAGCTAGTGATTTTAAGTTGAAGCCAATGCTAATTTCCCATCCAAAAATCCTAGGGTCCTTAAGAATTATGCCAAGTCTACTCTGCCTGTGATCTAGACATGGAAAAACAAAGCTTGAGAATGACAGCACATCTGTTTATAGCATAGTTTACTGAATATTTTAAGTCTAGTGCTAAGGCGTAATGCTCAGAAAAAAAGATTCTTTTCAAAATACTAATGTCATTGACAATGCACCTAGTCACTCAAAGGCTATGATGAAGGTGTACAAGGAGAATAATGTTGTTTCCATGACTGCTAACATGACATTTATTCTGTAGCCCATGAATCAAGGAAAATTTTGACTTTGAAGTATATTAATTAAGACATGCATTGTGAAGGGGCGGAGCAAGATGGCCGAATAGGAACAGCTCCAGTCTCCAACTCCCGGCGCGAGTGACACAGAAGACCGGCGATTTCTGCATTTTCAACAGAGGTACTAGGGTCATCTCACTGGGGAGTGCCAGACAATCGGTACTGGTCAGCTGCTGCAGCCCGACCAGCGACAGCTGAAGCAGGGCGAGGCATTGTCTCACCTGGGAAGCGCAAGGGGGAAGGGAATCCCTTTTCCTAGCCAGGCGAACTGAGACACACAACACCTGGAAAAGCGGGTAATTCCCACCCCAATACTGTGCTTTAAGCAAACAGGCACACCAGGAAATTGTACCCACACCTGGCCGGGAGGGTCCCACGGCCACAGAGTCTCCCTCATTGCTAGCACAGCTGTCTGCGATCTAACTGCAGGGCAGCAGCGAGGCTGGGGGAGAGGCGCCCGCCATTGCTGAGGCTTAAGTAGGTAAACAAAGCCCATGGGAAGCTCGAACTGGGTGGAGCTCACAGTAGCTCAAGGAAACCTGCCTGTCTCTGTAGACTCCACCTCTGGGGACAGGGCACAGCTAAAAAACAACAGAGGAAGCAGCAGAGGCCTGTGCAGACGCGAACGACTCTGTCTGACAGCTTTGAAGAGAGCAGTGGATCTCCCAACACGGAGGTTGAGATCTGAGAAGGGACAGACTGCCTGCTCAAGTGGGTCCCAGAACCCTGAGTAGCCTAACTGGGAGACAACCCCCACTAGGGGCAGTCTGACACCCCACACCTCACAGGGTGGAGTACACCCCTGAGAGGAAGCTTCCAAAGTAAGAATCGGACAGGTACACTCGCTGTTCAGCAATATTCTATCTTCTGCAACCTCTGCTGCTGATACCCAGGCAAACAGGGTCTGGAGTGGACCTCAAGCAATCTCCAACAGACCTACAGCTGAGGGTCCTGACTATTAGAAGGAAAACTACCAAACAGGAAGAACACCTATATCAAAACCCCATCAGTACGTCACCATCATCAAAGACCAGAGGCAGATAAAACCACGAAGACGGGGAAGAAGCAGGGCAGAAAAGCTGGAAATTCAAAAAATAAGAGCGCATCTCCCCCTGCAAAGGAGCGCAGCTCATCGCCAGCAATGGATCAAAGCTGGTCAGAGAATGACTTTGACGAGATGAGAGAAGAAGGCTTCAGTCCATCAAACTTCTCAGAGCTAAAGGAGGAATTACGTACCCAGAACAAAGAAACTAAAAATCTTGAAAAAAGAGTGAAAGAATTCATAGCTAGAATAATTAATGCAGAGAAGGTCATAAACGAAATGACAGAGATGAAAACCATGACACGAGAAATACATGACAAATCCACAAGCTTCAGTAACCGACTCGATCAACTGGAAGAAAGAGTATCAGCGATTGAGAATCAAATGAATGAAAGAGAAACCAAAAGAAAAAAGAAGAAAAAGAAATGAACAAAGCCTGCAAGAAGTATGGGATTATGTCAAAAGACCAAATCTACGTCTGATTGGGGTGCCTGAAAGTGAGGGGGAAAATGGAACCAAGTTGGAAAACACTCTTCAGGATATCATCCAGGAGAACTTCCCCAACCTAGTAGGGCAGGCCAACATTCAAATTCAGGAAATACAGAGAATGCCACAAAGATACTCCTCCAGAAGAGCAACTCCAAGACACATAATTGCCAGATTCACCAAAGTTGAAGGAAAAAATCTTAAGGGCAGCCAGAGAGAAAGGTTGGGTTACCCACAAAGGGAAGCCCATCAGACTGACAGCAGATCTCTCGGCAGAAACTCTACAAGCCAGAACAGAGTGGGGGCCAATATTCAACATTCTTAAAGAAAAGAATTTTAAACCCAGAATTTCATATCCAGCCAAACTAAGTTTCATAAGTGAAGGAGAAATAAAATCCTTTACAAATAAGCAAATGCTTAGAGATTTTGTCACCACCAGGCCTGCCTTACAAGAGACCCTGAAGGAAGCCCTCAACATGGAAAGGAACAACCG
>NW_022311191.1:0-4022 GCF_002776525.5 Piliocolobus tephrosceles
ATAAATAGCTCTTATTATTTTGAGGTACGTTCCATCAATACCGAATTTGTTGAGCGTTTTTAGCATGAAGGGCTGTTGAATTTTGTCAAAAGCCTTTTCTGCATCTATTGAGATAATCATGTGGTTCTTGTCTTTGGTTCTGTTGATATGCTGGATTACGTTGATTGATTTGCGAATGTTGAACCAGCCTTGCATCCCAGGGATGAAGCCCACTTGATCATGGTGGATAAGCTTTTTGATGTGCTGCTGAATCCGGTTTGCCAGTATTATATTGAGGATTTTTGCATCGATGTTCATCAGGGAAAACTTCTCTCCAGTTTTTTTTTACTTTTTTATACTTCAAGTTCTAGGGTACATGTGCATAACGTGCAGGTTTGTTACATATGTATATATGTGCCATGTTGGTGTGCTGCACCCATCAACTCGTCAGCTCCCATCAATTCATCATTTATATCAGGTATAACTCCCCAATGCAATCGCTCCCTCCTCCCCCTCCCCATGATAGGCCCCAGTGTGTGATATTCCCCTTCCCGAGTCCAAGTGATCTCATTGTTCAGTTCCCACCTATGAGTGAGAACATGCGGTGTTTGGTTTTCTCTTCTTGTGATAGTTTGCTAAGAATGATGGTTTCCAGCTGCATCCATGTCCCTACAAAGGACGCAAACTCATCGTTTTTTATGGCTGCATGGTATTCCATGGTGTATATGTGCCACATTTTCTTAATCCAGTCTGTCACTGATGGACATTTGGGTTGATTCCAAGTCTTTGCTATTGTGAATAGTGTCGCAATAAACATACGTGTGCATGTGTCTTTGTAGTAGCATAATTTATAATCCTTTGGGTATATACCCAGTAGTGGGATGGCTGGGTCCTATGGTACATCTAGTTCTAGATCCTTGAGGAATTGCCATACTGTTTTCCATAATGGTTGAACTAGTTTACAATCCCACCAACAGTGTAAAAATGTTCCTATTTCTCCACATCCTCTCCAGCACCTGTTGTTTCCTAACTTTTTAATGATTGCCATTCTAACTGGTGTGAGATGGTATATCATTGTGGTTTTGATTTGCATTTCTCTGATGGCCAGTGATGATGAGCATTTTTTCATGTGTCTGTTGGCTGTATGAATGTCTTCTTGTGAGAAATGTCTGTTCATATCCTTTCCCCACTTTTGGATGGGGTTGTTTGTTTTTTTCTTGTATATTTGTTTGAGTTCTTTGTAGATTCTGGAAATTAGCCCTTTGTCAGATGAGTAGATTGCAAAAATTTTCTCCCATTCTGTAGGTTTCCTGTTCACTCTGATGGTAGTTTCTTTTGCTGTGCAGAAGCTCTTTAGTTTAATTAGATCCCATTTGTCAATTTTGGCTTTTGCTGCTGTTGCTTTTGGTGTTTTAGATATGAAGTCCTTCCCCATGCCTATGTCCTGAATGGTACTACCTAGATTTTCTTCTAGGGTTTTTATGGTATTAGGTCTCACATTTAAGTCTCTAATCCATCTTGAATTAATCTTCGTATAAGGAGTAAGGAAAGGATCCAGTTTCAGCTTTCTCCTTATGGCTAGCCAATTTTCCCAGCACCATTTATTAAATAGGGAATCTTTTCCCATTTCTTGTTTTTGTCAGGTTTGTCAAAGATCAGATGGTTGTAGATGTGTGGCATTATTTCTGAGGACTCCGTTCTGTTCCATTGGTCTATATCTCTGTTTTGGTACCAGTACCATGCTGTTTTGGTTACTGTAGCCTTGTAGTGTAGTTTGAAGTCAGGTAGCTTGACGCCTCCGGCTTTGTCCGTTTGACTTAGGATTGTCTTGGCAATGCGGGCTCTTTTTTGGTTCCATATGAACTTTAAAGCAGTTTTTTCCAATTCTGTGAAGAAACTCATTGGTAGCTTGATGGGGATGGCATTGAATCTATAAATAACCTTGGGCAGTATGACCATTTTCACGATATTGATTCTTGCTATCCATGAGCATGGTATGTTCTTCCATTTGTTAGTGTCCTCTTTGATTTCACAGAGCCGTGGTTTGTAGTTCTCCTTGAAGAGGTCTTTTACATCCCTTGTAAGTTGGATTCCTAGGTATTTTATTCTCTTTGAAGCAATTGTGAATGGAAGTTCATTCATGATTTGGCTCTCTGCTTGTCTGTTACTGGTGTATAAGAATGCTTGTGATTTTTGCACATTAATTTTGTATACTGAGACGTTGCAAAGTTGCTTATCAGCTTAAGAAGATTTTGGGCTGAGACAATGGGGTTTTCTAAATATACAATCATGTGATCTGCAAACAGGGACAATTTGACTTCTTCTTTTCCTAACTGAATACCCTTGATTTCTTTCTCTTGCCTGATTGCCCTAGCCAGAACTTCCAACACTATGTTGAATAGGAGTGGTGAGAGAGGGCATCCCTGTCTGGTGCCAGTTTTCAAAGGGAATTTTTCCAGTTTTTGCCCATTCAGTATGATATTAGCTGTGGGTTTGTCATAAATAGCTCTTATTATTTTGAGGTACGTTCCATCAATACCGAATTTGTTGAGCGTTTTTAGCATGAAGGGCTGTTGAATTTTGTCAAAAGCCTTTTCTGCATCTATTGATCTAATCATGTGGTTCTTGTCTTTGGTTCTGTTGATATGCTGGATTACGTTTAATGATTTGCGAATGTTGAACCAGCCTTGCATCCCAGGAATGAAGCCCACTTGATCATGGTGGATAAGCTTTTTGATGTGCTGCTGAATCCGGTTTGCCAGTATTTTATTGAGGATTTTTGCATCGATGTTCATCAGGGAGATTGGTCTAAAATTCTTTTTTTTGGTTGTGTCTCTGCCAGGCTTTGGTATCAGGATGATGTTGGCCTCATAAAATGAGTTAGGGAGGATTGAGTTAGGAGAAGAATGTACATTCTGTTGACTTGTGGTGGAGAGTTCTATAGATGTCTATTAGGTCCGCTTGGTGCGGAGTTGAGTTCAATTCCTGGATATCCTTGTTAACTTTCTGTCTCGTTGATCTGTCTAATGTTGACAGTGGAGTGTTGAAGTCTCTCATTATTATTGTATGGGAGTCTAAGTCTCTTTGTAAGTCTCTAAGGACTTGCTTTATGAATCTGGGTGCTCCTGTATTGGGTGCATAGATATTTAGGATAGTTAGCTCTTCCTGTTGAATTGATCCCTTTACCATTATGTAATGGCCTTCTTTGTCTCTTTTGATCTTTGATGGTTTAAAGTCTGTTTTATCAGAGACTAGGATTGCAACCCCTGCTTTTTTTTGTTCTCCATTTGCTTGGTAGATGTTCCTCCATCCCTTTATTTTGAGCCTATGTATGTCTCTGCATGTGAGATGGGTCTCCTGAAGACAGCAGACTGATGTGATGGGTCTTGACTCTTTATCCAGTTTGCCAGTCTGTGTCTTTTAATTGGAGCATTTAGTCCATTTACATTTAAGGTTAATATTGTTATGTGTGAACTTGATCCTGCCATTATGATATTAACTGGTTATTTTGCTCGTTAGTTGATGCAGTTTCTTCCTAGCCTCGATGGTCTTTACATTTTGGCATGTTTTTGCAATGGCTGGTACCAGTTGTTCCTTTCCATGTTTAGGGCTTCCTTCAGGGTCTCTTTTAAGGCAGGCCTGGTGGTTACAAAATCTCTAAACATTTGCTTATCTGTAAAGAATTTTCTTTCTCCTTCACTTATGAAACTTAGTTTGGCTGGATATGAAATTCTGGGTTTAAAATTCTTTTCTTTAAGAACGTTGAATATTGGCCCCCACTCTCTTCTGGCTTGTAGAGTTTCTGCCAAGAGATCTGCTGTCAGTCTGATGGGCTTCCCTTTGTGGGTAACCCGACCTTTCTCTCTGGCTGCCCTTAAGATTTTTTCCTTCATTTCTACTTTGGTGAATCTGGCCATTATGTGTCTTGGAGTTGCTCTTCTGGAGGAGTATCTTTGTGGCGTTCGCTGTATTTCCTGAATTTGAATGTTGGCCTGCCCTGCTAGGTTGGGGAAGTTCTCCTGGATGATATCCTGTAGAGTGTT
>NW_022311198.1:0-1821 GCF_002776525.5 Piliocolobus tephrosceles
CAGCATTTGGGTTGGTCCCAAGTCTTTGCTATTGTGAATAGTGCTGCAAAAAACATATGTGCACCTGTGTCTTTATAGTAGAATGATTTATAGTCCTTTGCTATAGTATGGCTGAATATGAAATTCTGGATGGAAAATTCTTTGAGAATGTTGAATATTGGCTCCCACTCTCTTCTGGCTTGTACTGTTTCTGCAAAAAGATCTGCTGTTAGTTTGATGGACTTCGTTTGTCTTAGGGTTGCTCTTCTCAAGGAGTATCTTTGTGGTCTTCTCTTTATTTCCTAAATTTGAATGTTGGCCTGTCTTGCTAGGTTGAAGAAGTTATTCTGGATAGTATCCTGAAGAGTGTTTTCTAACTTGGTTCCATTCTCCCTAGCACATTTAGGTACACCAATCAAGCGTAGGTTTGGTCTTGTTGCATAATCCCATATTTCTTGGAGGCTTTGTTTGTTCCTTTTCATTCTTTTTTCTCTAATCTTGTCCTTGCATTTTATTTCATTAGGTTGATCTTCAATCTCTGATATCCTTTCTTCTGCTTGATCAATTTGGCTATTGATACTTGTGTATGCTTTACAAAGTTCTCGTGCTGTTTTTTTCAGCTCCTTCAGGTCATTTATGCTCTTCTTTAAACTAGTTATTCTAATTAGCAACTCGTGTAACCTTTTCTAAGTTTCTTAGCTCCCTTGCATTAGGTTAGACCATGGTCCTTTAGCTCGGTGAGGCTGTTATTACCCACCTTCTGAAGCCTATTTCTGTCAATTCATTAAACTCATTCTCCATTCAATTTGTTCCCTTGCTGGAGAGCAGTTGTGATCCTTTAGAGGAGAAGAAGCATTCTGGTTTTTGTAATTTTCAGCCTTTTTGCACTTTTTTTTTTTTTTTTCCTCCTCATCTTCATGGATTTATCTACTTTTAGTCTTTGATGCTGGTGACCTTTGGATGGGGTTTTTGTGTGGATGTCCCTTTGGTTGATATTAATGCTATTCCTTTCTGTTTGTTAGCTTTCCTTCTAACAGTCAGGCCCCTCTGCTGCAGGTCTGCTGGAGTTTGCTGGAGGTCTTCTCCAGACCCTATTTGTCTGGGTATTGCCAGAAGCGGCTGCAGTCCTGCAAAGATTGTTTCCTGTTCCTTCTTCTGGAAGCCTCATCCCAGATGGGCACCTGCCAGATGCCAGCCAGATGGAGCTCTCCGGTATGAGGTATCTGTCAACTTCTGCTGGGAGTTGTCTCCCAGTCATGAGGCATGGGGGTGAGGGGCCCACTTGAGGAGACAGTCTGTCCTTTAGCAGTGCTGAAATGCTTTGAAGGGAGATCTACTCTCTTCAGTGCCAGCAGGCAAGAACTTTGAAGGCTGCTGAAGCTGCATGCCCAGCCGCCCCTTCCCCCAGGAGCTCTGTCCCAGGGAGATGGGAGTTTTATCTATAAGCCCCTGACGGCCTGCTGCTACCTTTCTTTCAGAGATGCCCACCCAGAGAGGAAGAATCTGGTCAGACAGTCTGGTTACAGCAGCTTTTTGGAGCTGCAGTAGGCTCCACCCAGTTCAGACTTCCTAGTGGCTTTGTTTACATTGTGAGGGGAAAACCGTCTACTCAAGCCTCAGTAATGTCGCACGCCCTTCTCCCCACTAAGCCCAAATGTCTCAGGTCAATTTCAGACTGCTGTGCTGGCAGTAAGAATCAAGCCAGTGGAGCTTGCTGGGCTCTGTGGGGGTGAGATCCACTGAGCCAAACCACTTGGCTCCTTAGCTTCAGCCCTTTTTCCAAGGCAGTGAACAGTTTTGTCTCGCTGGTGTTCTGGGTGCCCCTGAGGTATGAACAACAAC
>NW_022311198.1:1831-16494 GCF_002776525.5 Piliocolobus tephrosceles
GCTGTTCCTATTCGGACATCTTTATTGTTTGGGTAGACTATTTTTATTTAAACAATTTAGTCTACATATTCTAATTATTTAACAATCTAATTTTATATTTTCCATTATGCTTACTGTATGTTCATTCATACAATAAAAACTTAAAGTGCTTCTCAAGCATTACTGTTTGACCAGTTAAACATCCCTGGTAAACACACAGCAAGTCAATGAATCACAGATTCACAAGTAGTCACATAACTAAGCTTTTGTTAACATTTTACCTTCTCCATTTTGATCAGGAAGCAATCAATAAAGTCCCGAGGGTTGTTCATGTCCATTGATTCTTGGTGTTCTTTTACTTTCTCCAAAATATAACTTTTCACAAAAGCAACGTTTTTAAGAAATTTGTTATGGGTTCCCGGCAGATAATCAATGATAGGAGAAAAATTGTTGCAGATCTAAGAGAAAACAATAATTTATTAAATTAAAAGATTTTAATAAAGGCATATATATCATATACCAAGCTCTGGTTGTAAATTACAGCTATAAATATAAATAAAATATATCATATATCTTGATGGGGAAATTTTTATTGTATATATGTAGTAATTATCTGATTATAAAAGATTTGAGGAAGAAAATTCTGACCAGAGAATCAATTCTAACCAGATGATAAACATTTTCTAGACTCATATCTCCTTTTTATTGTACAAAAGCATCTTTATATTAATTCTGTTACTTTTTACAATTCTTCTCTACAATCTTGAAATATAAGATGGCATGAATTACCACATTCATGTTTTGTAGATGACAGCATAGGTTAAGAGAGTTTGGACAACCTGATTGATAGTAGAAAGCTAGTCCCTACTATACTGATTTCTATCAAGCAGCCTCTGAAATGGAATTAGTATTTTAGAAGTAGGAGGGGCTCAAAGATACTTCAAATTCCAACTGTGGACCAGAGCAGTTAAATGACTTCTGTAAAATCACACAATTATTGTTTAGGCAGAGTATAAAACATGCCAATTCAGCACAGAGTATAAGTATCATTCTGTTTATGGCTCATACACCATAAAACCAATAATTTCATCATTCCTAACCCAGCTATCTCATCAGCTAGAGTCCCAACTGAGATATCAAACATCCCTGCCCTATTCATGTTTCTCAGCAGCTTCTATGGTCCCAAATATTCTCCCTTCTTGAAGGAGATGTCTTTTAAATTAGGATATTTCTGCCACACACTATGACAAAGTGTGAATTGAAGGACAAGTCTTGTGAGTAATAGAAGCCTCCAAAGTGCCTGGATATCCATGGAGTGATATGAGCACGCTCTGGGGCTGTCACCAATGTACTTTATAGAAACAGGGCTTTGGAGTTTAGTGGAAGAAACATTGATGAGGGAGCTGATGGGCTTAGAAGTCAGGCCTGTATTGGGACATTTATTTCCCATGCATAAAATAAAGGGCTTGGCCATCTTTCCCAGATATTCACCCCACGGCTGTCTGGGCAACACTGTAGTATTCAAAAATGCACTTCAGAGCTTGATCCATATAGAATTTTGGATTTGTCAGAAAAAAAGAGCATAAGTGGTTTATCAGGAAGTAAAAATCTGGGCCTTACCTGGATCCAGGGGGTGCTCAAAATCTTGGCGTTTTCATTAAACTTTTCCATCAAGTTAAGAAATTGCTGATCTTTATAATCAAAATGTTTATGGAAAATAATGGAGCAGATCACATTGCAGGGAGCACAGCCCAGGATGAAAGTGGGATCACAGGGTGAGCCTAAAGAATTGGAAACAATTTAAAATACTATTAAACTTCAGATATAAAACGCTTTGTATTTGTTAACAGATAATAGTAGTCTAGAAATTTTAAGCAATATCTTACCTACGAATTCCCTTAACAGCAAAAAAGTGTTCGGCATGCATAAAATCAACACAGCACTTTTACATTAATCCTGAGTTGACCATTACAACCCAGCTGGTTAAATAACGGTTGTTCAAATGATAAATTTACATTGCCAGCCTATTTGTCTTTTACTTTGGGGAAAAAAAGACATTTTCTAAAAACCTAATAATTCAGGTTTCAGAGGGAATCACATCAGTCTGCAAAGTCTGTAGACAACAAGGCACTGAGATAGAAAGGGCAAGAATAGTTGAGGATTTTAAAGCTTTTTATATATAATGAATAGCTGAAAGAGTCATGTGTTGAACCAGTAGAGAGGAACTACAGAGACTATGGGTGAATTCATGTATTTAAGGAAGTAAATGTAAGAAGTAGAATGTGTTTTAAGAGAATGAAAACAAATGTAAATGAATAATATGCTTAACATAGATTAGTTTGCAAAAATTTAAATGAAAACTTTGTTGTTTGTTTTTGTTTATTGTTTGTTTGTTTTGAAATGGAGTTTCACTCTTGTTGCCCAAGCTGCAGTGGAATGGCACGATCTCAGCTCACCACAACCTTTGACTTCTGGGTTCAAGCAATTCTCCACCTCAGCTTCAGAGGTAGCTGGGACTACAGGCATGTGCCACCATGTCCGGCTAATTTTGTATTTTTAATAGAGACGGTTTCCTCCATGTTGTTCAGGCTGGTCTCGAAATGCCAACCCCAGGTGATACACCCACTTTGGTCTCCCCAAGTGTTGGGATTACAGCCATGAGCCACCATGCCTGGCCAAAAACTTTTATTTTAAATATAAATCCCATGTAAGGCAAACAAGAAAGTGTAAATTGATAAATGGAGGTTTTTTCTTCTGTAGCTTTTCAAAAATGAATTTTCTTATTTAGGAACTAAATGCCCACCATCTGTAGTCATCCTGCAAATTTAACTTATTTAATTTGATATTGATTAGGCCCAGCCTATCATTTAATAGCTAAATAAATTAAATTATAGGAAAGGTTTTCTTGTTTGGTGGAGGATCTCTGAAATAAAGTTGTTATAATCAAGTGATTGGTAAAATTTATATTTTTAAAATTTTCTTTTGTTTTACTTTAAGTTCTAGGATACATGTGCAGAACGTGCAGGTTTGTTACATAGGTATACATGTGCCACGGTAGTTTGTTGCACCTGTGAACCTGTCATCGAGGTTTTAAGCACCTCATGCATGAGGTATTTGTCCTAATGCTCTGTCTTTTCTGGCCTCCCATCCCCTGACAGGCCCCAGTGTCTCCATGTATTCTCATTGTTCAGCTCCCATTTATGAGTGTGAACTTGTGGTGTTTGGTTTTCCCTTCCTGTGTTAGTTTGCTGAGGATGATGATTTCCAGCTTCATCCATGTCCCTGCAAAAGACATGAACTCATCCTTTTTTATGGCCACATAGTATTCCGTGGTGTATACGTGCCACATTTTCTTTATCCAGTCCATCATTGATGGGCATTTGGATTGGTTCCAAGTCTTTACTATTGTGAATGGTGCCACAATAAACATACATGTGCATGTGTCATTAGAGTAGAAAGGTTTATAATCCCTTGGGCATATACCCAGTAATGGGATTTCTGCGTCAAATTGAATTTCTAGTTCTAGATCCTTGAGGAATCACCACACTGTCTTCCACAATGATTGAACTAATTTACATTCCTACTAACAGTGTAAAAGGGTTTGTTTCTCAACATTATCACCAACATCTGTTGTTTCCTGACTTACTAAGGATCATCATTCTAACTGGCATGAGATGGTATCTCATTGTAGTTTTGATTTGCATTCTGTAACGACCAGTGATGATAAGCTTTTTTTCATACATTTGTTGGCTCCATAAATGTCTTCTTTTGATAACTATCTGTTCATATCCTTTGTCCACTTTTTGATGGGGATATTTCTTTTTTTTTTTTTTTGTAAGTTTCTTTAAGTTCCTTGTGGATGCTGGATATTAGCGCTTTGTCAGATGGATAGATTGCAAATAATTTCTCCCATTCTGTAGGTTACCTGTTCACTCTGATGATAGTTTCTTCTGCTCTGCAGAAGCTCTTTAGTTTAATTAGATGCCATTTGTTAATTTTGGCTTTTGCTGCCATTGCTTTCAGTGTTTTAGTCACAAACTCTTTGCCCCTGCCTATGTCCTGAAAGGTATTGCCTAGGTTTTCTTCTGGGGCTTTTATGGTTTTAGGTTTTATGCTTAAGTTTTTAATCCATCTTGAGTTAATTTTTGTATAAGGTGTAAGGAAGGGGTCCAGCTTCTGTTTTCTGCATATGGCTAGCCAGTTTTCCCAACACCATTTATTAAATAGGGAATCTTTTCCCCATTGCTTGCTTTTGTCAGGTTTGACAAAGATCAGATGATTGTGGATGTGTGGTGGTATTTCTGAGGCCTCTGTTCTGTTCCATTGGACTATATATCTGTTTTGATATCAGTACCATGCTGTTTTGGTACAGTAGCCTTGTAGTATTGTTTGAAGTCAGGTAGAATGATGCCTCCAGCTTTGTTCTTTTTGCTTACAATTGTCTTGGCTACACAGGTTCTTTTTTGGCTTCATATGAAATTAAAAGTAGTCTTTTCTAGTTCTGTGAAGAAAGTCAATGATAACTTGATAGGTATATCATTGAATCTATGAATTACTTTGGGCAGTATGGCCATTTTCACAATATTAATTCTTCTTATTCATGAGCATAGAATTTTTTTCCATTTGCATCATTTCTTTATTTTCTTGAGCTGTGGTTTGTAGTTCTCCTTGAAGAGGTCCTTCACATCCCTTGTAAATTGTATTCCTAGGCATTTCATTCTCTTTGTAGCAATTGTGAATGGGAGTTCACTCATGATTTGGCTCTCTGCTTGTCTATTATTGGTGTATAGAAATGCTTGTGATTTTTGCACATTGATTTTGTATCCTGAGACTTTGCTGAAGTTGCTTATCAGCTTAAAGAGTTTTGGGGCTGATATGATAGGGTTTCTAAATATACAATCATGTCGCCTGCAAACAGAGAGAATTTTACTTCTTCTCTTCCCATTTGAATACCCTCTTACCTGATTGCTCTGTTCAGAACTTCCAATACTATGTTGAATAGGAGTGGTGAGACAGGGCATCCTTGTCTTGCGCTGGTTTTCAAAGGGAATGCTTCTAGGTTTTGCCCATTCAAAATGATATTGGCTATGGGTTTGTCATAAATAGCTCTTATCATTTTGAGATATTAAACTTTATATTTAAAGAGCTCCCAAATTCACATCTATGGGCCCTAAATAGTGAGTTTATTCAACAGTACTCTGAATGGCCAGGCATCGAACAGCTGGAAATCTGTTAGTTTGTTGCGTCATTCACAGATAAATCTGATTTTCAGTCTTTCACTTCATTTGGAAAACAGAATTTAAAAACAAAGTAATTTGGTATCGAGGCTGACAAACAGATACATTGTATAACTTCATAGATGAGTAGAGATGGCAGTGGAAAAAATAATTACCATAAATTTCTAAGCCAAAATTTCATAAATATGGTGGGAAAAAGATAGGCAAAACTGAAACAGAGCCAAATTATACTTAGGGAAAACAGATTACAGAGTTACTACTAATAATTAAAATCCAGTTAAATAAATCGTTTTGTAAATTGACATTTGTGTATTTCACAGAATTATGCTACAGCATATATTTACTGAAAATATATAAATCAAGAGTAACAAGAAATAATTAATACTATTTTTAAAATAATACCATGTTTACAGAGAAATAATAATTGATGAGAACTGCTGTAAGATATGCCTAAGCAAGCATGGGCCTAAAAGAAATCCCAGACAAGTCAGTGAGGCTGACCATACAAACACAGTCCAATTAAATAAAAGCACATGCCATTTGGTTCATGCTACCTAGGGGTGTGATAGGGCCATTCCCACCATGTCCATTCTCTGGTGACATGATCTAGAATAGGTAATGGGAAAAACACTGCTCTTTAACTCTTTCAAAAAATGAACTCAAAATCTGTATTCATGATTTCTTATTTGAAAGCAAAGAAGCAAAGTTCAGGAGAACATAGGATTAAATGAACCTTTTATACCCACAGTGTGTGCACAATCATGCCTGTACACACACAGCACAAATATGTGCAAATTTCCTTGGCTCTGAGCCTCAGACCCCCACTTCACATGAGCTGACAACCAGGACTCATAACGAAAGACATGGCCACCCCTGAAATGTTTCCAAGAATGTCAGTAGAGAAAATAGTAGTCCAGTAAGGTCAGTGATACAGAGTAGGTTCACCCACCGTTGGTTTTTCTCAACTCCTCCACAAGGCAGCGAGCTTCCTCTTGAACACGATCCTCAATGCTCCTCTTCCCCATGCCAAAATTCCGAAGTGTCATGAGGGAGAAACGCCGGATCTCCTTCCATCTCTTTCCATTGCTGAAAATGACTCCTAACAAGAAGAGAAACAGAAACTAGGAGGGAGATCCCGAGCAAGAAAGAGGGAGCTAACACTGGGCAGCCACGTGGATGGGCCAAGCTCTGCCTGAGAAGCTCCGCAAGTCTCTGTTTTTCATCCTTCCCATCCCCAAGATGGACGCTGAAACAGACACATGCACACCTACCAAATTTTCTGTTAGCTCTTTCAAACAGTGGGGAATGGCCTCTTCCAGAAAACTCCTCTCCAAGATCAATCAGGGCTTCCTTCACCGCTTCATATCCATGCAGTACCACCATGCGTTCCAGGCCAAAATACAGAGTGAACACAGGGCCATAGACTTTTGAGAGCTAGGAAAGTAGATATAGATAACAGCAAATGAAGCAACTATTTCGTCCATTTACTAAGCCTCACTTAGAATGATATTTTCATTGTATTTGTATGCTTTTATTCAGCCACACAGGCTTCAAATATTTCTGAATTTTACATATAAACATGATGATGATTATATTTGTCACTCAGATGGTCTGTAATGTTCAAGGCAATAGTCAGACAATTGCTGCACAAATTACAATTAATCCTCACATCAACATATTCAGCAGGCCAATTTACTCTATTTTAAACAAACAGCCGTGTGTGGTGGCTCACACTTGTAATTTCAACACTTTGGGAGGCTGAGGGATGTGGATCACAAGGTCAGGAGTTCAAGACCAGCCTGGCCAATGTGGTGAAACCCCTTCTCTACTGAAAATACAAAAATTAGCTGGGCATGGTGGCACATGCCTGTAATGCCAGCTACTTGGGGGCCTGAGGCAGGAGAATTGCTTGAATGGGAACCCGGGAGATGGAGGTTGCAGTGAGCTGAGATCACACCATTGCACTCCAGCCGGAGCTACAGAGCAAGACTGTCTCAAAAATAAATAAATAGATAAATAAATAAAAACTGAGCTCAGTGAATGACAAATTCATTTTCAGTGTCCTACAGCAAATATACAGAAGACCCAAATTTGAAACTCCATTTATTCAAACACTGATGCTTGATATGTTTATCAGCACCCTTGACACCACCTTAAGAACAATACCCAGCTTCTAGAACTAACAATTTCCTGGTTTAATAGCCTTTTATGAATAGCATGCATCATAGCATTTATACTAAAAATATCTCTCTATGGACTCCACTTAGGACTCCCAAAAGCCCACATAGAGGCACCCATTGCCAGGTCAATAGTCCTCACAGCAGTACTCCTAAAATTAGGTGGCTATGGGATTATACGCATCACTTTAATCCCTAACCCCCAACAGAGTTTATAGCTTATTCCTCCCTCATACTGTCCTTATGAGTTATAATCATAACAAGCTCCATTTATCTGTGCCAAACTGATCTAAAATCACTCATTACTTACTCTTCCATAAGCCACATGGCACTTGTTATCATAGTTTTTCTCATTCAAACCTCCTGAAGTTTCAGCAGTGCAACTGCCCTAATAATTGTCCGCAGACTAACCTCATCCCTATTATTCCGCCTTGCAAACTCAAACTACAAATGAGTTCACAGCCAAACCATACTACTAACACGGGACCTTCAAACACTTCTCTCCCAGATAGCCATGTGATGACTCCTAGCTAGTCTTGCCAACCATGCCCTGTCCCTTACCATCAATCTAGTAGGAGTAGTCTTCATAACTATAGCCTCATTCTCTTGGTCTAATCATACCATCATGCTCATAAGGTTTAATATACTAACCACAGTCCTTTACTCCCTGTATATGCTAATTATTACACAACAAGGGGTATTCACATTTTATATTAACACTGTTAAACCATCTTTCACTTGAGAAAAACCCTAATACTTATTCATCTTCTGACCCTCTTCCTACCATTACTCAATCCTAAGGTCATTTTGGGGTTTATATAATGTAGCTACAGTTTAATTAAACCATTAGTTTGTGGATCTAATAATGGAAGCCTGTAACTTCTTATCTACCATTTATCTGCTTTTGCTGGTTCTGAATCCACAGCTATTTCCTTTACAACAGGCATAAATTAATTCTTCAGAGAAGTTCAGTTTTCATGGCTATTCTGAATAAAACACATGGCTAGTATAGTAGAGGACTTAATAAAATCTCTAACAACAAACACGTCCCTTACCATTTACCTTCAGCCAAAATTTATAGCAAATGGCTATGAAATGAAGAAGAAACACAGCATTTCAAACTATTGACTTGTTATTTTGAATCTAACATGCAAAGACCCAAATCTTTCTCTACTCACAAAATACATGATTTCATTCCACTATTTCTGACACTGACAGACTGGAAAAGGCAACAAAAGCCTTTCAAAGTATTTTACTTTACAATGATGTCTTGTAACAATGTACCTCTAAGGATATACTTTATTCAAAAAATACAGGTGAATTTACTTACCTTTTGCAAATCACTGAAAGAGCATACTTACATTGGTTAAGGATTTGCTGACATCCTTAATATCTATCTTTAGGATATTTCCAATCACTGGGAGAGGAGTGGGGCCAGGAGGGAATTTTCCTCTCCCAGATCTCTGTCTCCAGAGTGAAAGGAGAAGCAAACAGGAGAGACAGAGCACAAGGACCACAAGAGAATCCATTGAAGCCTTCTCTTCTTGTTAAGACCAACATGAGCTTGCACTCCAAGCCTTTTATAACACTCCATGCTAATTCAGTGTGTACCTCTTTGACGAATAAACTGACCAATCACCTAGGTCCACTATAGGCTCCTTCTGAAAGGACTTTGACCCAATGACAGAGATAAAAATAAAATATCCTTTGATCTTGTTCTCCTTCGTTCCAGTGCCCACTGCACATTCCTGTTTCATTGTACTTGGTTGGAGCCTAGGTATTGGTAATAAAAAACAAATGTTAACCCAGATGGTTCCAATGCACCTTCATGATCGAGAGCACTGAAATAAATAATCTGATGCAAAAACAATTACTAAAAATTCTGAATTCTTAGATTAATAACCAGTTGGGAACTTATGATTTTGAGGGAAAGTGATGTATTCTACGCCTTGCATATTTAAAAAGTATGTCAATGCTATACAAAGATTAGGAGACTTTGTTCTTTATAATGAAATCCTTTCAAATATTTAATATATCCTACCAAAAATACAGCAGCTTAAACATGAAATAGCTAGCATAACTTGTATATCTTAAATAACCAAATATATATCAAAAATTAGCTTAGCAGATATAAACACCTTTACAATTAAACCTGCTAAAAAAATACGTGAAGGCAGGAATTGTTACTTTTTATTTTTCAAATGGGAAAAGGGAGACCCTGGGAGAACAGGACATCTGTCGGTGCCACATAGCTCATAGCTGGTAGAACTGGGATCTGAGCTGAGGTCTTCTGATGCCCATGATAGTGTATTATCTCTTACACCAGAGTTGCCTGGAGAACAATTACAGCAAAACAAAACAAACTTCTAAACATTAGTTATTCTGAATCTACACCACATTCATTCTGTTCATAAAACAGGCTTCACATTAAATAGAACTCCTTATTTGTCTCTAAGGAAAACAGCACCAGAGATGCTCATGAAAAGAAATAAGAGTTCTCCCTTTTCCATCACTGCAGAGGTGAAAAGCTCAGTGTAACTGAGGAAAGAATTTGGTGCTAAGAGTTTGAGAAACTTAGGCTTCTCTATCCCCCAGTCACCTCCAGACCTAGCTGCTTTCTATTGTTTCTGGTCTCTCATTTTCAGAAATAATGTAACAAAGCACAGCAAGCAAAGGAAATTATGGACAGAACCACAGCTGTGGATGCAACAGAGGATGAGAGGTAGGAAAATCACTGAATGGATCCATAGTACAGAACCACCACAATGTATAGACCTTAACAGGAGCTGACATATTGAGTTGAGGGTCTAAATACAACTAGAAAGATACACTTTACTAGATCACTAATGACAATACTTGCGCAAAGCCATTTTCTTTAACTATATAATCATATTTGCGCTAAATTCCCTAGTGGGGTTATTTCCATTTCTTTTATGGAGAAAAATAAAGTTGTGTTAAGACACAGCTGCACCATGCTTTACTGGTCATTTTTAACATGGATTCTAACAATTTACAGAAAATTGTTACACCTCATGTCCCTTTGGAATCTCTCAATTACCTTTGCTTACAATAAAATTGACCCATTTCAGGAATGAGGAAGCTGAGCCTTGAAGATTCAGTACCTTAGCCAGGAACATGGTGTCTACCTTAGCCAGCCCCGTGTTCCATGTCTTATGAGACTAGAACCCATAAGCCCTGCATCTTGAAGGTTTCATTTCAAGCAAAACATTGAGTTCAATTGAGTCCATCAATATTTACTGATTGTGCACAATGATTCAGTATTTTGTGATTCAGTCTAGTAAATGATTTTCAAAATAAACATTAATTTCATTAATAATTACAGCCCCAGTTAACTAGATTGAGAGGTTAGAAGAGTTTGGTTTTATAACCTTTAGTTCTTGGGTAAGTCAAAGGCCTTGGAGATCCCTTTATACAGGAAAAGGAAAAGCAATAACTTTGTCGCTGACTCATGTAACCCTAAACTCTAACAGAAATATACCACCTTATTTTGGGTAAAATAAGCTCAGTTGCCCTCTTTAGAATAATCGTTTCATTCCTTCAGAGCTAGGTGTCCCAGCTCGGCTCCTTCTTTCTCCTGCTGAGTTGAAGCTCCTGCCTAGAACTTTCAGTTTATACAAAGAAAGAATTATAGATAATTTGTAGACAGAAGGGATCTCTGAGATCAACTAAACTTTGCTTTGTGTTTTTTTTTTTTTTTTTTTTTTTAGAAATGAGCAATTGTTGACTCAGTGAGACAAAGTATCACAATGCCTCAGTATAAGACTTTTTATTTATTTATTTATTTTGAGGCGGAGTCTCACTCTGTCGCCCAGGCTGGAGTGCAGTGGCACAATCTCGGCGCACTACAAGCTCTGCCTCCCGGGTTCTAACCATTCTCCTGCCTCAGTCTCCCGAGTAGCAGGGACTACAGGCGCCCGCCATTACGCTGGTCTAATTTTTTTTATTATTATACTTCATATTCTAGAGTACATGTGCACAACGTGCAGGTTGTTTACATATGTATACATGTGCCATGTTGGTGTGCTGCGCCCATTAATGCATCTTATATTAGGTATATCTCCTAATACTATACCTCACCCCTCCCTCCACCCCACAACAGGCCCCAGTGTGTGATGTTCCACTTCCTGTGTCCAAGTGTTCTCATTGTTCAGTTCCCACCTTTGAGTGAGAACACACGGTGTTTGGTTTTCTGTTCTTGCCACACTTTCCTGAGAATGATGGTTTCCAGCTGAATCCATGTCCCTACAAAGGACACAAACTCATCCCTTTTTATGGCTACATAGTATTCCATGGTGCATAGGTGCCACATATTTTTTTTTTTAATATATTGTGGAGTTTATAACATAAGTAAAAGTAAAATGTATTCCAACGAAGGCAAAAACCTAGAAGTGAAATAAAATTATACACATAAATTTCTTATACTCTGTTTGAAGTGATATACTATTACTTAAGAGAGATTAATTGTAAATGTATAGTATAAACCCTGAATCAACTACTCAAACATAAAAGTAAAGCAAATAAGCCAACAAATCAGCAACAGAGATAAAATAGAATCATAAAAATACTACATTAATCCAAAACAAAGCACAAAAAGAAGATAATAGGAACAAAGAGCAGATGGGACAAATAGAAAACAAATAACAAAATGGAATATGTAAATCAAAATATATCAATAATCACATTAAATGTAAAGGTTCTAAATGCCCCTATTAATAGACAAAGATTGTCAGATGGGTTTAAAGAGCAAAATTCTACTACAGTATAGGCTGCCTAGAAGAAACCCAATTTGAATATAAAGACACAGATAGGTTGGACCACTCAGGGAATTCTGCTTGCAGGATGGCAATGCAAAGAGCTCTGTGGACCTGTTCACCAGTGAAACTAGTAAAAAGTATTTTCTTTTTCTTTTTTTTTTTTCACTATACCCAGCCATTATTTTTACTATGTTAGTGTTTTATTTTTTTTAATTAATTAATTAATTTATTTTTTTTATTATACTTTAAGTTCTAGGGTACATGTGCATAATGTGCAGGTTTGTTACATATGTATACTTGTGCCATGTTGGTGTGCTGCACCCATCAACTCGTCAGCACCCATCAATTCATCATTTATATCAGGTATAACTCCCCAATGCAATCCCTCCCCCCTCCCCCCTCCCCATGATAGGCCCCAGTGTGTGATGTTCCCCTTCCCGAGTCCAGGTGATCTCATTGTTCAGTTCCCACCTTTGAGTGAGAACATGCGGTGTTTGGTTTTCTCTTCTTGTGATAGTTTGCTAAGAATGATGGTTTCCAGCTGCATCCATGTCCCTACAAAGGACGCAAACTCATCCTTTTTTATGGCTGCATAGTATTCCATGGTGTATATGAGGTGCCACATATTCTTAATCCAGTCTGTCATTGATGGATATTTGGGTTGGTTCCAAGTCTTTGCTATTGTGAATAGTGCCACAAGAAACATACGTGTGCATGTGTCTTTATAGCAGCATGATATATAGTCCTTTGGGTATATACCCAGTAATGGGATGGCTGAGTCAAATGGTATTTCTAGTTCTAGATCCTTGAGGAATCGTCACACTGTCTTCCACAATGGTTGAACTAGTTTACAGTCCCAGCAACAGTGTAAAAGTGTTCCTATTTCTCTGTATCCTCTCCAGCACCTGTTGTTTCCTGACTTTTTAATGATCGCCATTCTAACTGGTGTGAGATGGTATCTCATTGTGGTTTTGATTTGCATTTCTCTGATGGCTAGTGATGATGAGTATTTTTTCATGTGTCTGTTGGCTGCATAAATGTCTTCTTTTGGGAAGTGTCTGTTCATATTCTTTGCACACATTTTGCTGGGGTTCTTTGGTTTTTTGTTGTAATTTTTTTGAGTTCTTTGTAGGTTCTGGATATTAGCCCTTTGTCAGTTGAGTAGATTGCAAAAATTTTCTCCCATTCTGTAGGCTGCCTGCTAACTCCGATGGTGGTTTCTTTTGCTGTGCAGAAGCTCTTTCGTTTAATTAGATCCCATTTGTCAATTTTTGCTTTTGCTGCCGTTGCTTTTGGTGTTTTAGACATGAAGTCCTTGCCCATGCCTATGTCCTGAATGGTATTCCCTAGGTTTTCTTCTAGGGTTTTTATGGTATTAGGTCTAACATTTAAGTCTCTAATCCATCTTGAATTAATCTTCGTATAAGGAGTAAGGAAAGGATCCAGTTTCAGCTTTCTACTTATGGCTAGCTAGGTTTCCCAGCAGCATTTATTAAATAGGGAATCCTTTCCCCGTTTCTTGTTTTTGTCAGGTTTGTCAAAAATTAGATAGTTGTAAATGTGTGGTGTTATTTCTGAGGGCTCTATTCTGTTCCATTGGTCTATATCTCTGTTTTGGTACCAGTAGCATGGTGTTTTGGTTACTGTAGCCTTGTAGTATAGTTTGAAGTCAGGTAACGTGATGCCTCCAGCTTTGTTCTTTTGGCTTAGGATTGTCTTGGCAATGCAGGCTCTTTTTTGGTTCCATATGAACTTTAAAGTAGTTTTTTCCAGTTCTGTGAAGAAAGTCATTGGTAGCTTAATGGGGATGGCATTGAATCTAAATTACCTTGGGCAGTATGGCCATTTTCATGATATTCAGTCTTCATATCCATGAGCATGGAATGTTCTTCCATTTGCTTGTGTCCTCTTTTATTTCATTGAGCAGTGGTTTGTAGTTCTCCTTGAAGAGGTCCTTCACATCCTTTGTAAGTTGGATTCCTAGGTATTTTATCCTATTTGAAGCTATTGTGAATGGGAGTTCACTCATGATTTGGCTCTCTGTTTGTGTGTTATTGGTGTATAGGAATGCTTGTGATTTTTGCACATTGATTTTGTATCCTGAGACTTTGCTGAAGTTGCTTACCAGCTTAAGATTTTGGGCTGAGACCATGGGATTTTCTAAATATACAATCATGTCATCTGCAAACAGGGACAGTTTGACTTCCTCTTTTCCTAATTGAATACACTTTATTTCTTTCTCTTACCTCATTGCCCTAGCCAGAACTTCCAACACTATGTTGAATAGGAGCAATGAGAGAGGGCATCCTTGACTTGTGCCGGTTTTCAAATAGGGTATTTGGTTTTTGCTTGTTGAATTGTTTGATTTCCTTATAGATTTTGGATAATAGACTTTGTGACATGCATCTTTTGTGAATATATTCTGCTATTCTCTGGTTGTCTGCTTATATTTAAGTTTTTTTTTCCTCTCTACAGAAGCTCTTTAATTGATCCCA
>NW_022311199.1:0-1765 GCF_002776525.5 Piliocolobus tephrosceles
CCCCAAGTGCCACAGCTCCATAACCCCGCAACTCAGTCCCTCAATAATTTAAACTTTCCCAACTCTCTAAACCCTAAATTCCTCTGGGCTCCTCAATCCCCTTAAAATCCCCAAGCTTCCCAACCCCTGAGTCCCAAATCCAGTCCCCTAATCCCCCCCATTGGCTGCCCCGGGGCAGGATGGGGTGGATGACCTGCCCAGCTAAGCAGATCAGCTGGGCTGGGGCCTGCCTGACATCCCTCTTCCCCACAGAACCCACCATGGCCCCCTTTGAGCCCCTGGCTTCCGGCATCCTGTTGTTGCTGTGGCTGATAGCCCCCAGCAGGGCCTGCACCTGTGTCCCACCCCACCCACAGACGGCCTTCTGCAATTCCGACCTCGGTGAGTCCTCACCCCACTCAGCCCACACACTCTGCCTTGGTTTCCCTCTCAGTCCGGTGGGGCTCACGATGGCACTTACCTCTAGAATGATTCCACTCGCCCCTGCTTTTCCTCTGCTTTAGCCACACTGGCATCCTCACACTTCCTTGAGTACTCCGTGCCCAAGCCCACCACAGGACCTGTGTGCTGGCTGCTCCCTCTGCCTGGTACACTTTCCCCCCAGGTATCCACATGGGTGGCTGCCTCAAATGTCACCTTCTCAGGATGGCCTTCCCTGGCCATCTTTTTTTTTTTTTTTTTTTGAGACGGAGTCTTGCCCTGTTGCCCAGGCTGGAGTGCAGTGGCCGGATCTCAGCTCACTGCAAGCTCCGCCTCCCGGGTTCATGCCATTCTCCTGCCTCAGCCTCCCATACCCTGGCCATCTTATTTAAAATTTTAACCCTTGCCCCTTAGTACTCCTGATCTCCTGTTAAAGAGAAAAATATTCAGTGATAGTTGTTATAGCACAGTAAGGAAGACCATATTCAGGACAATGGTGATGGGTACAGGAACCACTGCAACGGGATCTTGCAGTCTGGGAGAGAGATTGGGCTCAACACTGAATATAGCATGGGCCAGTGGGAATGTCTGGGCACTCCCAAATATTTGAGGAGTAAATGAACAAATGAATATATGAAAATGGCTTAAGCAGTGCCCGGTGAAGAGAGACACTCAACACACAGATGAATCAATAAACAAATGTGTAAATCACTTAGTGTGCTGTCTAGCATCCAATAACCCCTATTTATGTATGCACTTTGCTGGTATTATGATGATGATGATCTTATTTTTATTGGCTCATGCAGTCCATTTGACTCATATTTCCCTCCTCTCCTGCAGTCATCAGGGCCAAGTTCGTGGGGACACCAGAAGTCAACCAGACCACCTTATACCAGCGTTATGAGATCAAGATGACCAAGGTATCCCCTGCTCCTGCCCCTTTCCCAGCATTTTCTAACATCTTCCTCCTGGTCAAAACAGAAACTTCTGGCCACTGGTTGGTGCAAGAAAGTTGGCTGTGATCTTGGGATGCTATGTGACTTCAGGGAAGAACCTGGAGTGGGAGGATTATGTCAGTAAAAGAGACACTTCCCCTCATCCATCAACAGATGTATAAAGGGTTCCAGGCCTTAGGGGATGCAGCTGACATCCGGTTCGTCTACACCCCCGCCATGGAGAGTGTCTGCGGATACTTCCACAGGTCCCACAACCGCAGCGAGGAGTTTCTCATTGCTGGTGAGGCACCATCCCCGCGCCCTGTGCCACGCCAACCAGTCCCTGGGGCGCGGCCTAGCAACCGCGAGGGGGCGAGGCTCTGATGGGAATGGTCCCACTGGAAATGGGT
>NW_022311201.1:0-1001 GCF_002776525.5 Piliocolobus tephrosceles
AGGAAGCAGAGAGGACTGGTTATAGGGCCTGGGAAACCAAGCCAGGGAGTTAGGCTTAAGGTAATGTGAAAGAGGAAACCATTTTTGTAATATAATAAAAATTTTAAAGGAGGGATATTTTGTATTTATATGTGTTCCTGGAAGCATCTCAGTTTTTATTCAAAACATACTTTCACTATGGAAAATTTCAAACATTTACAAAGTAGAGAGAATAATGAAATACCAAGTGATGTATTTATCATCTACCTTCAACTATTACCAGTCCTAGGTCTTTTGCATTTATTTCTGTGTTTTAGAATCAACTTATCACATTCTACAAAAAAGCTGGCTGGAATTTCTGTTGGGATTGTTTTGAGTCTGTAGATGATTTGGGGGGAAGAATTGACTTCATAATAAAATTGAATTTTCCAACCCATGACCATAGTATACTTCTCAATTTATTTACTTTCTCTTTAATTTTTCTCAACAATATTTTGTAGTTTTCAGTGTAGAAATCTTTCCAGTTTTTTGAAGGGACGTGGTCAGATTTACTCCTAAATATTTCATATATTTTGATACTGTAAATTTCAGCTTCCAGTTATTCATTGCTGATATATAAAAATACATTTGGTGTTTGTATATTAATTTTGTATCCTGAGACCTTAATGTAATTCATTGTCAAAGCTTTTTTGTGGATTCCATTGGCTATTCTGTCAATGCTGTCTGTGAATAAAGACATGTTTACTTTTTTGTTCCCAATCTGAATGCCTTTTATTTATTTATTTTTTTTGCTTCCTTTATTGCACTGGCTAGAACTTCTAAGTACATAATGAATAGAAGTGTAACTGCCCAATGGGTTCACCTTGCCCACCACCTAGACAGAGCCGATTCATCAAGACAGAGGAATTGCAATAGAGAAAGAGTAATTCAGGCAGAGTTTGCTGGGTGGGAGACCAGAGTTTTATTAATACTTAAATCAGTCTCCCTGAGCATTTGAAGAGCAGAGTTGTTTTTTTTTTTTT
>NW_022311203.1:0-3195 GCF_002776525.5 Piliocolobus tephrosceles
TCCCCTCCAACAACAACAACAACAAAAGGAGAAAACAAGAAAACAAACAAACAAACAAAAACCCAAGAAAATTGTACCAGTGGTCAGTGTAATGCAGTTTTATGGTGTGGCTGTTTTTCCCCGTTAGTTTCAGTCTCTCTTTCTCTCTTTCTCTTTCTTTCTTTCTATCTCTCTCTCTCTCCCTCTGCCTCCTTTCTTTCTCTTTTATTTTTTACATCAACAGGTTACTTTGTATGTTTCATTGTGTACAAGATGATGTTTTAAGTGTATATAACATGGAATAGTTAAATCCAGAGAATTAACAAATGCATTTTCTTACATAGTTCTCTCTCTCTCTCTCTTTTTTTTTTTTTTTTTTTTGGTAAGAGCAAATAACATCCATTCTCTGTACATATTTCAACAACACCATCACTAACTGTAGTCAGCCTACTATACAATAGATATCTTTAAATTTATTACTCCTATCTGACTCTAGTTATAAATCTTTTGATAAAATTCTCCTCATTCTTTCTTTTCCCGTAACCACTGCAGTCTCTGGTAGCCATTGTTTCGCTCTGTATATCCGTAGAGTGTTTTTTTTTTTTTTTTTCTTTTAAGCTTTCTGATAAAAGTGAGACTTTTTTTTTTTTTCACTCAAGGTAATGTCCTCCAACAGGTAATGTCATCCCTGTTGCTGTAGATGAGAATTTCATTCTTTTTTATAGCTGAATACTATTCCGTTGTGTATATGTACCATATTTTCCTTACGTATTCATTCACTGATGGACACTTGAGGTGATTCGTTATCTTGGCTACTGTGAATAATGCTGGAATAAACATGGGAGTGTGTACACCTCTTCAACATACTGGATTCAATCTCTTTTGATACATTCTCAAAAGTGGAATTTCTGGATAATGCATTAGTACTAATTTCTAATTTTTGAGGAAGCTCCAAACTGTTGATGGAATAAAATGGGTTTAGTGATGTATAATGAGTGTAATAATTTACATCATCACCCATAGTGTGCAAGGGTTTTCCTTCCTCCACAGTCTTTTGTGTTTTTGTTTCATCTTTTCTTTTTTCTTTTTATTCTTTAAATAATGACCATTCCACTCAGGATGAGGTAAAGCCTCATACTGCTTTGATTTGCATGTCTTCTTTTGAAAAATGCCTTTTGAGAAAGGCTTATTAGGAGACCTACTTTCTATACAGAATTATTTTTTCTTTCTAATTTTTAAAATTAACTTCTATTTTAGGTTTAGGGCTACCTATGCAGGTTTGTTATATAGGTAGATTCGTGTGATGGGGGTTTGTTCTACAAATTATTTCATCACGCAGGTATTAAGCCTAGTGTCCATTAGTTGTTTTCACTGATGTTCTCCCTGCTCCCACTCTGTAGCCTCCAATGGGCAACAGTGTGTGTTGTTCCCCTCTATATGTCCATGTGTAACCATCATTTAGCTCCCAATTATAAGTAACAACATGTGGTATTTGTTTGTTTATTTTGAAGAAAGCGGGAGACCCTATCATGTTGTTTTATATTGTTTTATACTCAGTAACTGTTTTAAGAAAAAAACACAGAAGTAAAACCAAAGATAGGCAGCCCGGCATCAGATAAACCAGGCCTGGGCCTGCCTGGTCTAAACCCAGTAGGTAAAAATCAACTCACAACTTAGAAACCAATGTTATTCATAGATTTCAGACATGGCGTAGAAGAATACTGTGAAACTCCCGGCCCTGTTCTGTTTCTCTCTGACCACCGGTGCATGCAGCACCTGTCTCGTAACCCCTGCTTGCTCAAATTAATCACGATGCTTTCATGTGAAATCTTTAGTGTTGTGAACCCTTAAAAGGGACAGGAATTATGCACTTGGGGAGCTGGATTTTAAGGCAGCAGCCTTGCCGATGCTCCCAACTGAATACAGCCCTTCCTTCTACAACTTGGTGTCTGAGAGGTTTTGCCTGCGGCCCCTCCTGCTACATTTCTTGGTTCCCTGACCATCCACCTGCTCTTTAACAAAAATTATAAAATATTAAAGAGACTCTATAAAATCTTACCTGATGGTCAAACATAAAAAATTAAATATGTCTACAAGATTTTATTAAAATTAAGATTAATGTTAACACACTAATATAAAGGTAAAATTTAGCCTATCTGGTATAAATATCATATAAAAAGCATTATTATATATAAAATGGTGTTTAGTTTTTTTTGGTCTAAAAACTAATAACAAGAGATGCTAAAAGAATGTTCATTTTACTAGAGGATCATAGAAGTTAAAGACTTAAAAAAAACTTTGGCAATTAAGACAGTATACAAAGATGCAAATGCCTGGTTGAAATGGAGCAAATATTCCATCTGCACATTAAACAAAAGCAATTGTTAGCTTGTGCACATAGCAGGCCAGAGGCCCTGATTGTCCGCCTTCCACTGAGGTGGTCCTCCAGTCAACCAGGTGTGGGCTGCATGGTAGCTCTTTTCCAGGATTCTACACTCTGGAGTAATAAGTCATGCCAAGCTCTCTCTGCTGTATCCCCAAGTCCCTGTGGGTCAGCCCTCGAGGGCCTTCCATCTCCCAACACTAAGTTCACTTCGTGTCTCTCATGGCAGGGAAGAGAGTTAGCCTTCCTTGGAGACCTGAAGGAATGCAACAAGATTAAGAATTTTCATGAGTTTATTAATTAGTGAGCCCTTGTTCAGCCCTGAGTGGATGTTTGGTGGTATTGTGGTGGACCTTTACTGGGCACTCTGCCAAATAACTATAGAGTGGCACTTGTGCTTTAGTCAGTTTGGCTATCCCTTTCACCCTGGCATTTCATCAACTAGAGATAATAATAATAATAATAAGAAGAAGAAGAAGAAGAAGAAGAAGAAGACATCATAAAGCGAGAGAAGCCCCTTATAAGTCTTTCAACTCTCACATCTATTTAGATGCAATTAGAGCCCCACAAGAAATACCAGATCAATTTAAAGCTTGAAATGAAATAGTTACAGAATTTAAATCAATGTTTTAGTAGATGATAGTCAATAAAAATGTAGATTAAATAAACTACATCTGTTACAGCCAATAGCAATGAGCTTCTCATGGGTTAAAAAGAAAAACTCACGTTGGCCCCTGCCCTGAGGCTACCTGCACTGACAAAACTCTTTACACTCTGCGTGTCAAAAAAAAAAAAAAAAAAAAAAAAAAGGCAGTTAGCATTTTAACCCAGAC
>NW_022311204.1:0-2271 GCF_002776525.5 Piliocolobus tephrosceles
AAAAGTAACATTTCAGAGAAGCTGCTTTGTGATGTGAGAATTCATCTCACACAGTTATAGCTTCTTTTTTGTTGAGCAGTTTACTAACACTGTTTTCGTGGAAATTTCAAGGGGAGATATGTGAGCACATTGAGGCCTATGGTGGAAAAGCAAATATACTCACA
This sequence comes from Piliocolobus tephrosceles, assembly GCF_002776525.5. Classification (NCBI taxonomy): domain Eukaryota; kingdom Metazoa; phylum Chordata; class Mammalia; order Primates; family Cercopithecidae; genus Piliocolobus; species Piliocolobus tephrosceles. The sequence goes on from NW_022311204.1 coordinate 165, forward strand.
TAAAAACTAGAAAGAAGCTTTCAGAGAAACTGCTTTGTATTGTGTGAATTCATCTCACAGATTTATACTATTTTTTTAATTGTGCAGTTTTTTAACGCTATTTTCGTGGAATCTTCAAAGGATTATTTCAGAGTGCATTGAAGCTTGAGGTGACAAATTAAATGCCTTCATATACAAACTAGAAAGAAGCTTCCTGTGAAAAAGCTTTCTGATGTGTAAATTCATTTCACAGGGTTACCTAATCCTTTTGATGTAGCAGATGGTACCACTGTTTTTGGGGAATCTGAGAAGAGAAATTTTGGATCGTGTTGTAGCCCATGGTGACAAAGGAAATATCCTCAGACAAAAACTAGAAAGTAGCTGTTTGAGAAAGTTCTTTGGAATGTGTGAATTCATCTCACCAGGTTACACCTTTCTTGTCATGGAGCAGTTTTCTAACACTGTTTTCATGGATTCTGCAAAAGAATATGTGGTAGCATGAGAAGGCTTAGAGTGAAAAAGAAAATATACACAGATAATAACTGGAAAGAAAGTTTCTGAGAAACTGCTTTGTAGTGTGTGAATTCATCTCAAAGAGTTACACCTTTCTTCTCATGGGTCAGTTTGGTAACACTGTTTTCTTGGAGTCTGCATTGGGATATTTCAGAGTACATCTAAGCTTATGGTGACAAAGGAATTATCCTCAGAAAAATCTAGAAAAAAATTTTCTGAGAAACTGCTTTGTGATTTGTGAATTCATCTCACAGAGCTCCACTACTATTTTCATGGATCAATTTGGTAGAAGTGTTTTGGGGATATCTGAGAAGGAATATTTTGGATCGCCTTGAAACCTATGGCGACAAAGGAAATATCCACAGATAAAAACTAGAAGGAGGCTTTCTGATAAACTTATTTTTGATGCGTGAATTCATCTCATAGAGTTGCAGCTTTCTTTTCATATGCCAGTTTACTAAAACTCTTTTTGTGGAGTCTGCAAAGGGATATTTGGGAGGACATTAAGGCCTGTGGTGAAAAAGGAAATATCGTCAGATAATAACTAGAAAGAAGCTTTCTGACAAACTGCTTTGTGATGTGTGAATTCATCTTACAGAGTTAAACTGTTCTTTCCATTGAGCATTTTGCTAACACTGTTTTCTTGGAATCTGCAATGAGAAATTTCAGAGCGGATTGGAGCCTAAGGTGACAAAGGAAATATCCTCCTATTAGAACTAGAAAGAAGCTTTCTAAGAAACTTCCTTGCTATATGTGAATTCATCTCACAGGGTTACACCATTCTGTTCTTTGATCAGTTTGCTAGCACTCTTTTTATGGTGTCTGCAACGGGATTCTTCAGAGCGCATAGAAGCTTATGGTGACAAAGAAATATCCTCAGACAAATTGAACAAGCAGCTTTCTGAGAAACTGCTTTGTGATTTGTGAATTCTCACAGGGTTACACGATTCTATTCGTGGGTCAGTTTGATAGCACTGTTTTAGTGGTGTCTGGAAGAACTATTTTTAATCGCTTTGAGGCCTATGGTGACAAAGAAAATATCCTCAGATAACAACTAGAAAGAAGCTTTCTGAGAAACTTCTTTGTGATGTGTGAATTCAACTCACAGACTTACACCTTTCTTTTCATGGAGCAGTTTACTAACACGGCTTTTGTGAAATCTCCAAAGGGATACTTTGGTGCGTATTGAGGTCTATGGTGAAAAAGGAAATATCCTCAGATAAAAACTAGAAAGAATGTTTCTGAGAAAGATTTTTGGGACATGGGAAGTCATCTCACAGAGTTACCCCTTTCTTTCCATAGAGCAGTTTGCTAACACTATTTTCGTGATATCTACAAAGAGATTCTTGGGAGCATATTGTGTCCAATGATGAAATAGTAAGTATCCTCAGATAAAAACTAGAAATAAGCTTTCTGAGAAATTGCTTTGTGATACATGAATTCATCTCACAGAGTTACACCATTCTTTTCATTGAGCTGTTTGATAACACTCAGTGGAATGTGCAAGTGATACACGGGAGCACATTGAGATGCATGATGAAAAAGGAAATATTCTCAGAGAAAAGCTATAGAGAAGCTTTTTGAGAAACTGCTTTTTGATGAGTGAGTTCATCTC
>NW_022311205.1:0-1030 GCF_002776525.5 Piliocolobus tephrosceles
GTGGGGACACTAGGGAGATGTTCCCGCTGTGTCTGAGCACCAGTGCCCTGGGGGACAGAGACATCCCAGGCACCTGGGCTCTGGACAGATGTGGAGCAATTGGATGCCCAACTTCTCCTGGGTTACACCTCTGGGGTTACATTCGCATGTGGGGCATAATAACCTGCAGGCCCAGGAGAGCTGTCCGCTAGCTTGGAGCAAAGAGGGCTTCCAAACTCCAGGCAGAGGGCAAAGGCAATTAGCCAGTCCATCTGTGCTTTCATGAGAATGGCAGATTATAGCTGACAGATTCCTGAATACTCATTGTCAGAAACTAGAGTGGACTGACCAGTGTCAGGGCGGGAACCCAGAGATCCAGGTACAATCCCAGCAATGCCACCAAACAGCTCTATTTTCCCAGGAAATCAGTTCTTTTTCTGGGTCCCAGTGTCCACATCCTTAAAATGGGTTGGCCTCAATTATTTCTTGATTTTCTTCGGTAACTTTTAAATTCTCTGGCCATGCGAGTCACCCCTCAACTGATCTTCTGTCTGCTTGTGTTACAAGTTCACACATCACTGTTCTTTCTCTTGTAGATCTAAAATGAGATTCTCACCCTAGAATTATTAAAAAAAAATTTTTTTACAGGAAGGTGCATTTGAGACAGTTTTCAAGGAAGGCACATTTGAGAAATACAGCTTGCCTGAGGAAACAAAACTGATAATACCTTGTGATTCAGCCACACTTGGCTTGAGCTCAGCAAGTCATGATGCCTGCCTCCCTGGGCATCAGCATTCCCATGGGCAACCTCGCAAGGTAATTGGAAACGTTAAGGATATATAAAGTATATACCCTATAGCGTGCTGTGCACATGGAACGGCATAGGGGATGAGAGAATGGTGATGATGATGATAAAATTGCTGGATTTTTAGGTTAAAAGTTGTGGTAAACAGACAAGTGAGGTTATTAAAGGCAAAATGTTACTTTCTCTATTTAATACCTGCCCTGGGGCTATTGATGCTGGAAATCAAAGCAATACTACTGTCCCACT
>NW_022311206.1:0-3656 GCF_002776525.5 Piliocolobus tephrosceles
CAATCAGGCCTTGAGTCTCCTGAGCAAGGAGCAAAAGGAGAGGCTTCGAGAGCAGGAGAAGAGGCTCCAGGAGCAGGAGGAGAGGAGGCTTCAGGAGCAGGAGAGGCTGTGTGAGCAAAAGAAGAGGCTTCAGGAGCAGGGTGAGAGGCTGCGAAAGCAAGAGGAGAGGCTGCGAAAGCAGGAGGAGAGACTGCGAAAGGAGGAGGAGAGGCTGCGAAAGCAGGAGGAGAGGCTGTGGGATCAGGAGGAGAGGCTGTGGGAGAAGGAAGAGAGGCTACGAAAGCAGGAGGAGAGGCTCACACTCTCCCAGAACCAAAAGCTCAACAAGCAGCTGGCCGAGCCACAGTGCAGCTTCATCCCTAGCCCTCCATGCCCTTGTTTCCCCACCTGTAAAATGGGGCAGTGTAACCCTCACATGACATAGTACTTCTAAAGGCACCTGTGAGCCAGAGCTCATCAGGCCCTGCTCTGATGGCTGTGGGGAGAGGGGGTGATTTTTCTAACCTGCCTCCACCCTTCCCGGTGACATGGGAGACAGACACCAAGTTCAGGGTTCTCCAGCTGCAGTGGCTGGCCACTGATTGCTTCTCTCTGTCCAGAACAACGAGAACAAGAGCACACTGCAGTTGGAGCAGCAAGTAAAGGAGCTGCAGGAGGAACTGAGTGAGGTGAAGGAGACGGTAACCTCTGCCCCATCCAAGATGGGCTGGGAGGCGGGCACCAGCCTCTGGGGAGGGGAGGTCCCAGGCCAAAGGCAGCTCTAGCTGGAGGGAAGGTGACCCCAGCCCCCTCCAGAGCAGCCCTATATCTGTTTCTTGCTTCCTGCCCTCTGACTTTTAGAGGTGGGTAGCCCTGGGCTCCTCCCAGGTCTGGACATCATCATCCCAGCTAGAGGCATGGAGCCCCCCATTTATAGGGGAAGAGACTGGTATAAGAGGTTCCTTATGCCCGGGGTGGTAGCTCATGCCTGTAATCCCAGCACTTTGGGAGGCTGAGGCAGCAGAAACACTTGAGGTCAGGAGTCTGAGAACAGCCTGGCCAACATGGCGAAACCTCATCTCTACTAAAATTACAACAACAAAAAGTTAGGCAGGCGTGGTGGCACATGCCTGTAATCCCAGCTACTCAGGAGGCCGAGGCATGAGAATCACTTGAGCGTGGGAGGTGGAGGTTGCAGTGAGCTAAGATTGCACCACTGCACTCCACCTCAGCCACAGAGTGACACTGTCTCAAAACAAAACAACACAAAAAACCCTCCTTGGATTCAAACTGGATTCCAGCCTTGGTTTCTCTGGTCACCATTCAACTACTTTTTGTCTCTAAGTCTCTGTTTCTTTAACTTCAAAAGGAAGTTAGCATTTTCCTTGCAGAGGTGCTGAGGATTAAATGAGAGAACACATGGAAAGCATTAGGCTTGTAGCACACTTAGCAGATGGTGGTTGGCTCCCTCTGCTTTTCTACCAGTCTGTGGCCTACAGTTGAAATGGTGGGAAGAAGGACCCAAATGATATTTGAGGCTGGGGAAGGAGGCATGGGGTTCTAGGCAAGGGAGGAAATTTCTTAGGCCTGGAGCAAGCGGCCAGGGGCCCAGGCAAGTGACAGAGCCCCACAGTGCCCTCACTACCCTATTAATGGGCCCAGAATCAGGAAGCCAGCCACCACGTGCCCTCATGCCCAGAGCCTTCCTGCAACTGGAGCTGAAGAGCCAAGATTCTCCGAGTCTGCAGCAGCAGTGAGAGTAGTACCTGTGTCGCCCGCAGCAGTACATGGCCACCTATCAGCAGCTGACCTCTGAGAAGGAGGCGCTGCACAGGGAGTTACTGCTGCAGACCCAGCTCATGGACCCACTGCAGCAGCAGGAAACTCAGGGCAAAGTGGTGGCTGAGATGGCCTGCCAAACCTGCAGGAGACCTAGGAGCTGGAGTTGCTGAGGACAGGGCCCCGAGGGAGACGACCTGGCAACTTCGGTGCCTTCTCACTCGTTTTCCCTTCCCTTCAGAGCACCTAGAAGCAGCCAGCCAGCAGAATCAACAGCTAGAGGCCCAGTTGAGCCTCATGGCTATCCCAGGAGAAGGTACAGGAGACCACTCGGGAAGAGGAGAGAGCCCCAGGAAGTAGGGGGGACTGTCAGCAGCATAAGATTGAAGGGTTGGAAGAGACCTTTAGAAGAGCTGGTCATTATGCCAACCGGGTGTCTGTACTAAGCTCAGCATGGATATGATGACCTACTGGGATCAGGGGGCCACCGGGTTGCCTAAGGATGAGTGAACTGGCCCAGATAAGAAAGGGAACAGTTCAGAACTCCCGCACCGACCGGTAGTGGGACTGTGCCTGGGCAATATAGCAAGATCTTGGTTCTTAAAAGGAAAAATAAAGAACAGCAGCTCATTCCCCTCTGGGGAGGGCCTGGCTCAGGGTTACACAGTGAGGGTGGGGAGAGGTGGGCTTGCAGTACCTCCCTAGTTGGGTTGTCTGAGGACCCCTCTGGCCACCTCCCCACAGGAGATGGAGGAGGACATCTGGACGGTGAGGAGGAGGAGGCGCTTCAGCTCATGCCAAGCATCCCAAAGGACCGGGAGAGCCAGGAGGCCATGGTGAGTCTGACTGTCCCTGCCCCACTTTGCCACCTTCCTCTGTGGTCCCTCCCAGACCCCCTTATGCTCTTGGTTTCCCCACCTTCTGATTTCTCTGGACCTTCACCCCTTCTGGGAGCCAGTGGTCAGACACCATTTCACCGGTGCCCTCTCTGAGGCCCCAAGGGAAGGGGCTGTGCTCCACCTCCCTGCCCCATTTGTTCTGTGTATGCCCCTACAACAATACTCAGCTCTTGCCTTCATGTGGCATTTTTCAACTCCACTGGAGCCACTGCCCAGGAGGAGCAGGCACGGCTATGTGGGCAGCAGAAGGTGCAAAGGCTGTGTTTCCTGCACCTGGCTCACCTGGTGGCCTCAGTCTGGAAGGAGCCAGAGGCTGAGGCCCAGGCCCCAGGGACTGGGGGTGAGTTTGTGTGTGGGGAGACCTACCGGGCCCTGCAGGGGGCCATGGAGAAGCTGAAGGTGAGCGAGTCCTGGCATGGGCCAAGAAAAGTGGGGACGGGGAACGACAGGTCACTCCCGAGATGTGACCCCATTATTTTGGCTCCAGAGTGGCTTTATGAACCTCCCGAAGGAGAAGGCGGACGGGAAGCAGCAGGTGGAAAAACTAGAGCTTGGATTCATCCAGCTCTCTGGAGCAAGAGAGGGCATGAGTAAGCAGGAGGCCAGGGCACGGCATGGGGAGCTGCGGGGCCGTCGCAGGGGCCCCAGCATCTGAGCCCTGTCCTTTTGCAGGAGAATACATCACCATATATGAGAGCCATGGGGCAGTGCCAAACACACGGCACCAGGAGGAGGACATCATCAGGCTGGCCCAGAAGGAGGAGGAGATGAAGGTAGAGGGCGTGGAATATCTCTATGGGGGCGGGGGTGGGCATTGGCACTGGTGCCGGCTCAGTTATGGCAGCTGAGCACCCCCCCTTCAGGTGAAGCTGCTGGAACTGCAGGATCTGGTGTTGCCACTTGTCGACGACCACAAGGGGCATGACAAATTCCTCCCCACTGCCCAGAACCTGGCTGATGAGCCCGCTCCAGGGGCCCCAGGCCCCCAGGAGCTTGGGG
>NW_022311207.1:0-6005 GCF_002776525.5 Piliocolobus tephrosceles
TCAGCTGCTGCAGCCCGACCAGCGAGAGCTGAAGCAGGGCGAGGCATCGCCTCACCTGGGAAGCGCGAGGGGGAAGGGAGTCCCTTTTCCTAGCCAGGGGAACTGAGACACACAACACCTGGAAAATCGGGTAACTCCCACCCCAATACTGCGCTGTAACACCGGCACACCGGAGATTATATCCCACACCTGGCCGGGAGGGTCCCACGCCCACGGAGCCTCTCTCCTTGCTAACATAGCAGTCTGCGGCAATCTAACCGCAAGGCAGCAGCGAGGCTGGGGGAGGGGCGCCCGCCATCGCTGAGGCTTAAGTAGGTAACTAAAGCCGCTGGGAAGCTGGAACTGGGTGGAGCTCACAGCAGCTCAAGGAAACCTGCCTGTCTCTGTAGACTGCGCCTCTGGGGACAGGGCTCAGCTAAAGGAGTAGAAGCCTGTGAAACGCGAACGACTCTGTCTGACAGCTTTGAAGAGAGCAGGGGATCTCCCAACACGGAGGTTGAGATCTGAGAAGGGGCAGTCTGCCTGCTCAAGTGAGTCACTGACCCCTGAGTAGCCTAACTGGGAGACATCCCCCACTAGGGGCAGTCTGACACCCCACACCTCACAGGGTGGAGTACACCCCTGAGAGGAAGCTTCCAAAGCAAGAATCAGACAGGTGCACTCGCTGTTCAGCAATATTCTATCTTCTGCAACCTCTGCTGCTGATACCCAGGCAAACAGGGTCTGGAGTGGACCTCAAGCAATCTCCAACAGACCTATAGCTGAGGGTCCTGACAGTCAGAAGGAAAACTATCAAACAGGAAGGACACCTATATCAAAACCCCATCAGTACGTCACCATCATCAAAGACCAGTGACAGATAAAACCACAAAGATGGGGAAAAAGCAGGGCAGAAAAGCTGGAAATTCAAAAAATAAGAGCGCATCTCCTCCTGCAAAGGAGCACAGCCCATCGCCAGCAACGGATCAAAGCTGGTCAGAGAATGATTTTGATGAGATGAGAGAAGAAGGCTTCAGTCCATCAAACCTCTCAGAGCTAAAGGAGGAATTACGTACCCAGCGCAAAGAAACTAAAAATCTTGAAAAAAAAGTGGAAGAATTGACAGCTAGACTAATTAATGCAGAGAAGGTCATAAACGAAATGACAGAGGTGAAAACCATGACACGAGAAATACGTGACAAATGCACAAGCTTCAGTAACCGACTCGATCAACTGGAAGAAAGAGTATCAGCGATTGAGGATCAAATGAATGAAATGAAGCGAGAAGAGAAACCAAAAGAAAAAAGAAGAAAAAGAAATGAACAAAGCCTGCAAGAAGTATGGGATTATGTCAAAAGACCAAATCTACGTCTGATTGGGGTGCCTGAAAGTGAGGGGGAAAATGGAACCAAATTGGAAAACACTCTACAGGATATCATCCAGGAGAACTTCCCCAACCTAGCAGGGCAGGCCAACATTCAAATTCAGGAAATACAGAGAACGCCACAAAGATACTCCTCCAGAAGAGCAACTCCAAGACACATAATTGCCAGATTCACCAAAGTTGAAATGAAGGAAAAAATCTTAAGGGCAGCCAGAGAGAAAGGTCGGGTTACCCACAAAGGGAAGCCCATCAGACTGACAGCAGATCTCTCGGCAGAAACTCTACAAGCCAGAAGAGAGTGGGGGCCAATATTCAACGTTCTTAAAGAAAAGAATTTTCAACCCAGAATTTCATATCCAGCCAAACTAAGTTTCATAAGTGAAGGAGAAATAAAATTCTTTACAGATAAGCAAATGCTTAGAGATTTTGTCACCACCAGGCCTGCCTTACAAGAGACCCTGAAGGAAGCCCTAAACATGGAAAGGAACAACCGGTACCAGCCACTGCAAAAACATGCCAAAATGTAAAGACCATCGAGCCTAGGAAGAAACTGCATCAACTAATGAGCAAAATAACCAGTTAATATCATAATGGCAGGATCAAGATCACACATAACAATATTAACCTTAAATGTAAATGGACTAAATGCTCCAATTAAAAGACACAGACTGGCAAACTGGATAAAGAGTCAAGACCCATCAGTCTGCTGTCTTCAGGAGACCCATCTCACATGCAGAGACATACATAGGCTCAAAATAAAAGGATGGAGGAAGATCTACCAAGCAAATGGAGAACAAAAAAAAGCAGGGGTTGCAATCCTAGTCTCTGATAAAACAGACTTTAAACCATCAAAGATCAAAAGAGACAAAGAAGGCCATTACATAATGGTAAAGGGGTCAATTCAACAGGAAGAGCTAACTATCCTAAATATATATGCACCCAATACAGGAGCACCCAGATTCATAAAGCAAGTCCTTAGAGACTTACAAAGAGACTTAGACTCCCATACAATAATAATGGGAGACTTCAACACTCCACTGTCAACATTAGACAGATCAACGAGACAGAAAGTTAACAAGGATATCCAGGAATTGAACTCATCTCTGCACCAAGCGGACCTAATAGACATCTATAGAACTCTCCACCCCAAGTCAACAGAATATACATTCTTCTCAGCACCACATCGCACTTATTCCAAAATTGACCACATAATTGGAAGTAAAGCACTCCTCAGCAAATGTAAAAGAACAGAAATTATAACAAACTGTCTCTCTGACCACAGTGCAATCAAACTAGAACTCAGGACTAAGAAACTCAATCAAAACCGCTCAACTACATGGAAACTGAACAACCTGCTCCTGAATGACTACTGGGTACATAACGAAATGAAAGCAGAAATAAAGATGTTCTTTGAAACCAATGAGAACAAAGATACAACATACCAGAATCTCTGGGACACATTTAAAGCAGTATGTAGAGGGAAATTTATAGCACTAAGTGCCCACAAGAGAAAGCAGGAAAGATCTAAAATTGACACTCTAACATCACAATTAAACGAACTAGAGAGGCAAGAGCAAACACATTCAAAAGCTAGCAGAAGGCAAGAAATAACTAAGATCAGAGCAGAACTGAAGGAGATAGACACACAAAAAACCCTTCAAAAAATCAATGAATCCAGGAGTTGGTTTTTTGAAAAGATCAACAAAATTGACAGACCGCTAGCAAGACTAATAACGAAGAAAAGAGAGAGGAATCAAATAGACGCAATAAAAAATATTAAAGGGGATATCACCACCGACCCCACAGAAATAGAAACTACCATCAGAGAATACTATAAACACCTCTACGCAAATCAACTGGGAAATCTAGAAGAAATGGATAATTTCCTGGACACTTACACTCTCCCAAGACTAAACCAGGAAGAAGTTGAATCCCTGAATAGACCAATAGCAGGCTCTGAAATTGAGGCAACAATTAATAGCCTACCCACCAAAAAAAGCCCAGGACCAGATGGATTCACAGCTGAATTCTACCAGAGGTACAAGGAGGAGCTGCTACCATTCCTTCTGAAACTATTCCAATCAATAGAAAAAGAGGGAATCCTCCCTAACTCATTTTATGAGGCCAACATCATCCTGATACCAAAGCTTGGCAGAGACACACACACAAAAAAGAGAATTTTAGACCAACCTCCCTGATGAACATCGATGCAAAAATCCTCAATAAAATACTGGCAAACCGGATTCAGCAGCATATCAAAAAGCTTATCCACCATGATCAAGTGGGCTTCATCCCTGGGATGCAAGGCTGGTTCAACATTCGCAAATCAATCAACGTAATCCAGCATATAAACAGAACCAAAGACAAGAACCACATGATTATCTCAATAGATGCAGAAAAGGCTTTTGACAAAATTCAACAGCCCTTCATGCTAAAAACGCTCAACAAATTCGGTATTGATGGAACGTACCTCAAAATAATAAGAGCTATTTATGACAAACCCACAGCTAATATCATACTGAATGGGCAAAAACTGGAAAAATTCCCTTTGAAAACTGGCACAAGACAGGGATGCCCTCTCTCACCACTCCTATTCAACAGAGTGTTGGAAGTTCTGGCTAGGGCAATCAGGCAAGAGAAAGAAATCAAGGGTATTCAGTTCGGAAAAGAAGAAGTCAGATTGTCCCTATTTGCAGATGACATGATTGTATACTTAGAAAACCCCATCGTCTCAGCCCAAAACCTTCTTAAGCTGATAAGCAACTTCAGCAAAGTCTCAGGATACAAAATTAATGTGTAAAAATCACAAGCATTCTTATACACCAGTAACAGACAAGCAGAGAGCCAAATCAGGAATGAACTTCCATTCACAATTGTTTCAAAGAGAATAAAATACCTAGGAATCCAACTTACAAGGGATGTAAAGGACCTCTTCAAGGAGAACTACAAACCACTGCTCAGTGAAATCAAAGAGGACACAAACAATGGAAGAACATACCATGCTCATGGATAGGAAGAATCAATATCGTGAAAATGGCCATACTGCCCAAGGTAATTTATAGATTCAATGCCATCCCCATCAAGCTACCAATGAGTTTCTTCACCGAATTGGAAAAAAAGGCTTTAAAGTTCATATGGAACCAAAAAAGAGCCCCCATTGCCAAGACAATCCTAAGTCAAAAGGTCAAAGCTGGAGGCGTCACGCTACCTGACTTCAAACTATACTACAAGGCTACAGTAACCAAAACAGCATGGTACTGGTACCAAAACAGAGATATAGACCAATGGAACAGAACGGAGCCTTCAGAAATAATGCCACACATCTACAACCATCTGATATTTGACAAACCTGAGAAAAACAAGAAATGGGGAAAGGATTCCCTATTTAATAAATGGTGCTGGGAAAATTGGCTAGCCATAAGTAGAAAGCTGAAACTGGATCCTTTCCTTACTCCTTATACGAAGATTAATTCAAGATGGATGAGAGACTTAAATGTTAGACCTATTACCATAAAAACTCTAGAAGAAAATCTAGGTAGTACCATTCAGTACATAGGCATGGGCAAGGACTTCATGTCTAAAACACCAAAAGCAACGGCAGCAAAAGCCAAAATTGACAAATGGGATCTCATTAAACTAAAGAGCTTCTGCACAGCAAAAGAAACTACCATCAGAGTGAACAGGCAACCTACAGAATGGGAGAAAATTTTTGCAATCTACTCATCTGACAAAGGGCTAATTTCCAGAATCTACAAAGAACTCAAACCAATATACAAGAAAAAAACAAACAACCCCATCAAAAAGTGGGCAAAGGATATGAAGAGACGTTTCTCAAAAGAAGACATTCATACAGCCAACAGACACATGAACAAATGCTCATCATCACTTGCCATCAGAGAAATGCAAATCAAAACCACAATGAGATACCATCTCACACCAGTTAGAATGGCAATCATTAAAAAATCAGGAAACAATAGGTGTTGGAGAGGATGTGGAGAAATAGGAACACTTTTACACTGTTGGTGGGATTGTAAACTAGTTCAACCATTATGGAAAACAGTATGGCGATTCCTCAAGGATCCAGAACTAGATGTACCATATGACCCATCCATCCCACTACTGGGTATATACCCAAAGGATTATAAATTATGCTATTACAAAGACACATGCACACGTATGTTTATTGCGGCACTATTCACAATAGCAAAGACTTGGAATCAACCCAAATGTCCATCAGTGACAGACTGGATTAAGAAAATGTGGCACATATACACCATGGAATACTATGCAGCCATAAAAAAGGATGAGTTTGCGTCCTTTGTAGGGACATGGATGCAGCTGGAAACCATCATTCTTAGCAAACTATCACAAGAAGAGAAAACCAAACACCGCATGTTCTCACTCATAGGTGGGAACTGAACAATGAGCTCACTTGGACTCGGGAAGGGGAACATCACACACTGGGGCCTATCATGGGGAGGGGGGAGGGGGGAGGGATTGCATTGGGGAGTTATACCTGATATAAATGATGAATTGATGGGTGCTGACGAGTTGATGGGTGCAGCACACCAACATGGCACATGTATACATATGTAACCTGCACGTTATGCACATGTACCCTAGAACTTAAAGTATAATAAAA
>NW_022311208.1:0-1579 GCF_002776525.5 Piliocolobus tephrosceles
ATGTAGAAGCTGCAGTAAGTTATCCAGAAGATCTGGCTAAGATCATTGATGAAGGTGGCTGTCATGCATGTCCATGTGAAGAGACCACCAAACAGGCTTTGTGTGAGCAGCATGGCTGTTTATTTCACCTGGGTGCAGGCAGGCTGAGTTGGAAAAGAGAGTCAGCGAAGGAGATAAGGGTGGAGCCGTTTTATAAAATTTGGGTAGGTAAAGGAAAATTACAGTCAAAGGGGGGTTGTTCTCTGGCGGGCAGGAGTGGGGGTTACAAGATGCTCAGTGGGGAGCTTTTTGATCCAGAATGAGCCAGGAAAAGGAATTTCACAAGATAATATCATCGCTTAAGGCAACGACCAGCTATTTCCACTTCTTTTGTGGTGGAATGTCATGGGTTAAGGAGAGGCAGGGCATTTGCACTTCTTTTGTGATTCTTAGTTACCTCAGGCCATCTGGGCATATACATGCAAGTCAGAGGGGATGCGATGGCTTGGCTTGGGCTCAGAGGCCTGACATTCCTGCCTTCTTATATTAATAAGAAAAATAAAACAAAATAGTGTGAAGTGTTGGGGCGGCAAAAATTTTTGGGGGGGATGGTATGGAGAGAGAATGGGCGATGTTCCTCAGGGCTCCTTTAAGCGGGATTAGGGGCGGCGTGGGAAGCTAGAGTGGGAGAGATTAAGCTGAAGGAAGATTTTGAGGTAAGGGGTGATATTGTGGGGTCATTAGAAGAAACATTTGTCGTATTGAATGATTGGTGTGGCCTGGATGCAGTTTTGCATGAATTAAAAAACTAAACAGAGGACACAAGGTAAGAGAAGGAGAAAAAAACAGGTGCTGAAGGACTAAGAATTGAGTGGACCTAGCACATCTAATTAGAGAGTGCTTAAGGAGGCTCAATACAGCCTCGCCAGCAAAGATTATTTATTTACTTTAAGAGGAAATTTAAAGTGGTGGTTTGGGATATCACTAGGAGATATCAGCTGTGATGGCTTGGAGAAACGGTGTAAACCGGCAGTGTAAACACAAGCAGGGCATTTATGAGTAGTTGAGAATGGTGAATAGGAGTATGGCTAGACAGAAGACAGAAGGGATGAAAGTTTTTTGGGGTGCAGTCCAAGTTGTTCTGGTGTCTGGAATGAGACTGGGACCTAATAAAAAGGAGTGTCCACACAGGAGCTCAAATGGGCTGTAACCTGTAGCATTCTGAGGACAGGTCTGAATTCTGAGAAAGGAAAGTGGTAAAAGTATTGTCTAGTCCTTTTTAAGTTGGTGACTGAGCTTGGTGAGGTGTGTTTTTAAAAGACTATTAGTCTATTCTACCTTTCCTGAAGCCTGAGGTCGGTAAAGGATATAAAGGTTTCACTGAATACTAAGAGCCTGAGAAACTGCTTGGGTGATTTGACTATTAAAAGCTGGTCCATTATCAGACTGTATTATAGAGGTAGGAAGGCCAAACTGAGGAATTATGTCTGACAGAAGGGAGGAAATGACTGTGGTGACCTTCTCAGACCCTGTGGGAAAGGCCTCTAGCCATGCAGTGAAAGTGTCTACCCAGACTAAGAGATATTTTAGTTTTCTGACT
>NW_022311209.1:0-2999 GCF_002776525.5 Piliocolobus tephrosceles
GTACCTCCTTGTGAGCTCAGACTGGCGGCAGGGGTCTGCAGCGCCAGAGGGCCCTGGATAACCCGCCCGCGGTTGGGCTCCCAGTACTTTAAGTAGCCCAGCTGGCAGCGCTAAGCACATCACCACCGTGATGCCCAATCAGACTCAGCTGCTGGCACAGTCCCGGCATCGGCCCCCAAGAACATTCTGGATCACACTTCAGAGTAGTGATTGCGATCAGGGCCACAAGTGGCTGAATGTATTTACAGGAGGACGCCACAGCTGCACTGACGCCACAGCTGGATCTGGCTGGACTGAGAGCATTTCCCACCGTACATTCTTACAACACCATTTTATTTGTGCTTTATTAAACTTTTATGGATTTTTTCTGCTAATCTACTTTATGGGAGTGTTTCTTGTTCTTATGACTGCAGTGATACTTCAAGCTACAACTATCAATGTGTAAAATTAGTTTGGAAGGCGCCTTATCATTAAACATTTCACAAGCAAGCCGTCAGAGGCACCTAACCCGGAGGCCTGTTTTCTTCTCTGAGCCAAACCTACCTTGGACTCAAAGAAAACGGCACACGGAGAGGGGCTGGATCTCCTCCGTAAGGAGCCTCCTGGGGAGCAGATATGGAGGGAGTAGCCCTGGGTTATGGCACTGTCGTACTCAAGAAAAGTCTATTTGGGTAATGTAAGCACCAGACTTAAGAGATTAAGCAAACCATGAAAAGAAACCACTAACCACAGCTTCTCCAAAACAGAACTAATCTCCCTTTAGTTTGAATTGGAAAAGCAGAAGTGATGATCAGGATACAAAAAAAAAAAAAAAAAGACAAAGTATCTGAACACAGGAGAATAATCAAGGGCCACTGTCTGTTCCTATGTCAGTGGGAGCCTCGCATCTAAGCTGGATTGAGAAGGTTGCTACTTTGGGCTGAAAGGTATCCCCAACCCTAGTTTGTAAGCAAGTGGAGCAGAATGCTTCAATGATTTCAAGGTTTAGCGGTAAAGCTCTGCAACTCTCACAACCATTTTAATTGGTGTGAATTTAAAAGTGACTCAATCTGTTGGCTGGAGTATCTAACGGCTTAACCACGGGGTCACGTTGGAAAATTTTTCCAATTGCTTTGGTTTTTCCTACTGAAAATGCATTTGAACGTTCTTGTAGTTTGCAGTTGGCTGGTTCTGACGTTTGGTCCTGAGGAGGCCCAAGTACCCATAGAGGAAGAATCTGAAACCTCAAGCCACTCGAGTGCTGTCTGGGGAGATGGAGACCCCAACCGGAGGGCCACTGACGGACTCAGCATGGGCACAGGGCCGCCCGACGCAACGGGCCACGTATTTGCCGCTTACAGAACAACATAAGCACACACCACTAGGTGTGCACACAGGCTCTGTACACATCTGTCCCCGCCAACACCAGCATACACCGCCAAGGTGTGGACACACGCTCTGTACACTCACATCCCTCCCTGCCAATATGACACACATTCCCAGGGGTGCACACAGGCTCTGCACATACTCATGTCTGTCCCTGCAGCCTGAGTCAAACAGTCACAAAGAGGCAGAGGACGAGGAAGAAGGATGTGATGGGCACTAAGGTCCTGGGCCGGTTCCACTCCCTACCTCGGGAGAGACCCCTCATGTGGTCCTGCCATCACTCACCCTTCCGCCTCCATCCTCCATCCTCCCACAGGGATCAGGAGGACGCCCACTGCACAGAGCTGTGATGAGCATGAACAGAAGACGGCAGGAGCTCACGCCAAGGTGCTGAGCACGGGGCCTACGGAGTGCTGCTTTCTGCTGTGGCTGACATCGTCAAACAAGAGGCTGACACGAGAATGTCACTCGCTGAGAAACTGAAACGTGTGACCTAGGAGCCTGTGAAGGTCTAAGAACAAACCAACAAACCGAATGGTTTTGTTTGTTTTCAAACACCATAGCCTGTTTTTACTTTTTTTTTTTTTTTCATGCTCTACGTTGGGTATCATTTAGTTTAATTTCAAAGTAAGTCCAAGAAATACACAAAATCACAGGACTGAGCATAGAGCATTGTTTCACTTCATGTCCTCCAGCCTTTAGGACACATTAAGGAAAGACATGATTCCAGGATTCCCATTAGAAAGGCTGCCCTGAGGCACCTGTTGGGGCAGCCAAATTGCAGCAGTTGATGCTGCCCCCAAGCTGCTTGGATGAAGCAGAAGATTCCGGAGGTCTCCTCTCTTCTGCCCCTTGTCCAGGAGAGAAGGTGGGGGGAGAAAGGTGAGAGAAGACAGGAAGAAGGAGGGGGGAAGCAGGGGGAGAGGAGGGGAGAGGGAGGGAGAGAGAAGGGAGGAGGGAGGGATAGGGGGAGGGAGGGAGGAGGGGCATGTTCCATCCACCAAGGCAGCTACACTGCAGAGAGAATGGAGGGTGTGTTGCCTCTCAGGACAGCAAGTTCAAGCTGTTTATAATTGTGAGCGTAAACAGTGGCCAGCTGAGGAGAGGGCTGTAATTGGAGTTGACAACGTTTTATTTTCATAGTTGATATTGGGGACCTGGACCTAAAGCACCGTGCCTTGCCCTTTCGCCAGATGGGCCAATGCCTCTCTATACTTGCGTCTATTTGACTAAATACCCGATATTGACTAGGAATGATGATGTGTAGGATACCCCTTACCACAGTAACATCAAACTCATGTTCTAAAGGCAATTTGTTCAGCGACTCTGGGTGGGAATGTTAAGCTCAGTCCAGTTCAATTCAATAAGCATTTATCAAGAAACTCCTAGACCAAGAGCTGTGTTGGACACTGGGTATGGGGTGATGGGGATACGAAGATGTGGAATTAGAACTCGAGAAGCTCAAATGCTCCCATTTAATTCCCTAATGCAATTACCAAGCTTCAACCTGATGGCTGTAATGTCTAAATTCACTTTTTCTTCATTCCAGTTCTACATAACAAAGCATCAATAATCACAGAGGAATGATTCTGTGTTGGACTATTCAGTGGACAGAGAAGAGCATTCTGACCGGC
>NW_022311210.1:0-5061 GCF_002776525.5 Piliocolobus tephrosceles
CACTGCAACCTCCCCCTCCCGGGTTCAAGGGATTCTCCTGCCTCAGCCTCCTGAGTAGCTGGGATTACAGGCGCTCGTCACCACGCCAGGCTAATTTTTGTACTTTTAGTGGAGACGGGGTTTCGCCAAGTAGGCCAGTCTGGTCTCGAGCTCCTGACCTCAGGTAATCCTCCCGCCTGGGTCTCCCAAAGTGCTGGGATTACAGGCGTGAGCCACCGCGCCCGGTCGAGGGCACCTCTTCTAATAAGTTGGGTCCCAATCACGTCAGGGACCTCCAAAAAGGTCCCCTATGAGCAGTTACTGAAGAGGAATCAATGCAGACACCTCCGCGCAGCCGTGGGACAGCTCCTTTCCTGCTCTTTCTACCATTAGCTCTAAGGCACAATTGCTTAGTGTTCTTTGCAGATATAAAGCACTTGGGACACACCTGACGTCGGCCAAGCCTAGAAACAGGAAGAAGGCAGAGCAGGGTGCCCTATGTACCCAAAGCCCACTGGCCCAGTCACGCTAGACTCTTGGTCCCGGAGTTTTGCTATAACCCGCCCTCTAAGGATAGGCATCACATTTGCTCCGCCGCAAAGCCGCTTGGTCTCTTTCGAAGGTTGGGGCGACCTCCAAGCCCCGGAGGGCTAAACGACAAGAGGCTACGCTGGGTGAAGTTTCCAACGGAAGCCAACAAACGGCGCTATTGTCGCGCCCTGGGTTCTGGGAGCCCCAGGGCTGGCTCCAGTCGGAGGGAGCGGGAGCTCTCTAGGGAGGGCGGGGGAATGGGGAGGGGGCCTTGGTGGGGTTCCCAGCCCCAGATCCGGAGCTCTGTGAGCCGCCCAAGGGCACTTGGAGGCTGGAGAGGGCGAGAGAGCTGCTGAGCGCGCTCTCTTCTCCTGAAGAGGTTGAAGGATCGGTCCTGGTTCCCGCTGCGTTCCTCTGCTTTCCTCGCTGGGTGCAGGGTGCGCATTGGAGACACTGGAGTTGGGGCTCCGCCAGCTGCCTTGCCTTCCCGCAGCCCCGGCCGGAACCGAGGCCTCCTGCGCTGTGGTACCTGTCGCAACAACCTCTCCCGATCCTCAGCGAAGGTTGGGCCGCTGGGCTGGTGCCTAAGCCTGCGCTGCAGGTGGGCTAAGAACTGATTTATTTCCAGCCTTCCCTCATCTCCCCACGCCCGCAATGGTAACCTTGCTTGTCTATTGAAATAATAATTTGTATTTAGAAAGCGTCCTCCCAAGAGTTTGCAAGGAAATCTGGCGTGGCTCTTACTTGAGAATGTGCAGATCACCCCAGAACCACCAGATACGGAGATTTTATGTATCTATCCCCCCCCCCCGCCGCCCCCCGAGAGGGAGCTGGCCTCAGCGAGAAGTCGGGAGAATTGGGAGAGTGTGCCTGGTCCTGGCAAAAGACTGCTGTAAATCTGGCAGGAGGATGTAGGGCAAAAATGAGCTCACCTAAGCCTCGCGCTAAGTGTGATCAAATGTCAGACAGCTGGGAGCAGTGACTAGTTTCCCCTGGTAATTTGCTGCGGGGAGGGTATCGGCCCAGCACCGTATCCCCTGCCTTGGGAAATATGCAGCCCAGGCGCTGTCACCGCAACGTTTACTTGGGTCCTAAAACTTGGAAAGAAACCTGACATCTGTCAAGCTACTGGACGCCAGGCCGCGCGTCGGTTGGGTAGTTTCCTAAAACGCGCTTCACTTAGCAACAGCCTCCGGGGCCCAGAAAAGCCCAGAGAGGGCATGCGGGGAAGACGGCAGGAGGGCAGGGATATTGCACATTGGCTTCTGGAGGAGAGGATGGATTTGCCTAAGAAAGTTTGACCTTGTCGGCCACTTCGCCAAGAAAACAGGTGCAGGTAGGGATTGCCTAATCATTATGTTTTCTGAGACGTACTTTGCAACCCATGTTCGCTAAGCGCGCGCGCGCGCTCACACACACACACACACACACACACACTATATCCACATACAGAAACCTTCCAGAGAGTTTACTTAAATTTAAAACCCTAAATCCATATGCCCATCCAGTTGATCGCAGCCCTTGGCTGCGGAATACTCAGATCAGGTGGAACACAAACTTAAGGGGCAAGTTTCCAGACCCCAAACTTCCGGGAGATGATGCCGGCTCGGAGCCGGGATTCTTTTGCCTGCGATCCGCCTGGCCGAGAGGGGGCTGGCCTGCTCTGCGCCTCCACTGCCCCCCGACCCCACTAACAGGCCGAGGAGGCGTACGTTTTAATTCGTGGGGGGAGAGAAAGGCGGAAGAGCCCAGCGTGCAGAAGTCCGGGGATCGCCTGGTCTTGCATTAACGCTAAGAAGCTAGAAACCTGGGATCCTCCCGTACCCCCCAACCATTTAAGATTATGCTTTCCGTTTAGTTCCCCACCTTTCCACGCGACTGGGGATGGTGGGGGAGCGAGACCCCACACCGTATGGACACCTTATTTTAGTTTCTGCCAAATCTGCCGGGATGGCTTCTCATTCCCACTCGCTACCTCGGGCTGCTCGGAGAGTTTCAAACGCTGTGCCACTCGCTTCAGCTGGCGGTGGCGATTATTCGAGTTTCCTCTCCCCGCAGCCAGAGTTCCCGCGCCGCTTGTCTTTGGCAGATAACCCAACAAGCAAGTGAATGTCCCGCTCCGAATCTCAGGAAGTCTCTAAAACAATAAAAGAGATGGACGGAATCCGTTAGCAGAGTCTGCTCCCGGGGGAGGCGGCGCGGCTGCGCGCCCAGAGTAGCGCTCAGCGGTCCGGGCAGGTGCGGGGGCAGTGGAGGGGGCCCGGCGGTTCGCCCGGAGGACGGCCTCGGCCCCGCTCCGGCCAACGTCGCCCCCCCCTCCAAGAAACTTTTCTTTCACTCTGAGAGGCTCCGTGTTGCCATGAAAACGGATTTTCCAAGGGGCCCGACCCTCCCCCTCAGGGGCATCGGACTGGAAAAACCGAAATGGCCAGAGAGCAGAGACAAAAAGGGGCCGCTAAGCGGGGGCCAGGAGCGAGAGAGCGGAGGCCAGTTCACCCCCTACGTCCCACACATACTCTCCACACCACCTTGTGCGAGCGCCTCCGCCAGGCTCAGGAGACGGGCGACTGACTGCTTGCCCGCCCTCCCGCAAACCCCCAAGAGCCTCACAGCCGAGTGCACCCTGCAGTCCTGAAGCCTGTCTCCCATGCCCGGGCCCCTGACCCACGCTCCGTCCTGGACGCACTGGCCCTCCTAGAGGAAGGTCTGGACAACCAGCGGCCAGTTTCAGGGAGAGCTTCTTGGAGACGCAGCCAGGAGCACTTCCAATGAGCCTGGAGTCCCTAAGCCGGCCTGGGTAGCTGGTGGTGCCCTGTGTTCCTAGCGCTGGCAGCAGAAGCGGCCAGAAAACCTCGGTGCAGACAACGGGAAGCTTTGCAGGCTGGCCAGGGGATGGGGCGCCGGTCGGCCTTGACAGGGTTGCAAAGTTGTTTTCTAAATTCCGAAGGCGCCCCTCTGCCCCCTCCCCCCAATCTGCTCGCGTGCCCCCTCCCCCCGCCCCCCGTCACCTCCTCAGGTTTCGTTCTTTCAAACTTTTTGAAACCCTAATTGGTGGCCTCTGAGTGGGTCTCGTGGACTCCCGCCTCCTAAGTAACTCTTACCACGTCACTAGGCCAAAGAGGGGAGTGGGGTGAACGAAAGGGCTCCCCGAACTTTTTTTTTTCCAGCCAGGCCGAACGGGGGCTCGGTAATGATTGGCCAGGGCGCATCACTGCGAACCTGTCAATCACGGGTCCTCCGGGTGGCGAGGGGCGGACCAAACCCCAACCCCGGGGGATCCGAGCAGGTATATAAGGGGCCCAGCTAGAGCCCAGCCAGACTGTGAACGCGACCTGCTCGAGACAACGCATCAGGTGCGAGAAGCCCGCGGGTTCCTGCTGACTTGGCGCGGAGCATTTTGATAAGCCTACCCTTCCCGCCGGACTCGCTGGCCCACAGGCCCCCAAGCTCCGCTCCGACGGAATCCCAGGGCCTTTTCACGGTGGCCGCTCCAGCCCCGGGAGCGCCTTCTCCTCCCGCCACGCTGGCGCACCTTCTTCCCGCCCCGGCAATGTACAGCCTTCTGGAGACTGAACTCAAGAACCCCGTAGGGACACCCACACAAGCGGCGGGCACCGGCGGCCCCGCAGCCCCGGGAGGTGCAGGCAAGAGTAGTGCGAACGCAGCCGGCGGGGCGAACGCAGGCGGCGGCAGCAGCGGTGGTTCGAGCGGCGGTGGCGGGGGCACAGACCAGGACCGTGTGAAGCGGCCCATGAACGCCTTCATGGTATGGTCCCGCGGGCAGCGGCGCAAAATGGCCCTGGAGAACCCCAAGATGCACAATTCTGAGATCAGCAAGCGCTTGGGCGCCGACTGGAAACTACTGACCGACGCCGAGAAGCGACCATTCATCGACGAGGCCAAGAGACTTCGCGCAGTGCACATGAAGGAGTATCCGGACTACAAGTACCGACCGCGCCGCAAGACCAAGACGCTGCTCAAGAAAGATAAGTACTCCCTGCCCAGTGGCCTGCTGCCCCCCGGTGCCGCCGCCGCCGCCGCCGCTGCTGCGGCCGCAGCCGCTGCCGCTAGCAGTCCGGTGGGCGTGGGCCAGCGCCTGGACACGTACACGCACGTGAACGGCTGGGCCAACGGCGCGTACTCGCTGGTGCAGGAGCAGCTGGGCTACGCGCAGCCCCCGAGCATGAGCAGCCCGCCGCCACCGCCAGCGCTGCCGCCGATGCACCGCTACGACATGGCCGGCCTGCAGTACAGCCCCATGATGCCGCCCGGCGCTCAGAGCTACATGAACGTCGCTGCCGCGGCCGCCGCCGCCTCGGGCTACGGGGGCATGGCGCCCTCAGCCACAGCCGCCGCGGCCGCCGCCTACGGGCAGCAGCCCGCCACCGCCGCGGCCGCAGCTGCGGCCGCAGCCGCCATGAGCCTGGGCCCCATGGGCTCGGTAGTGAAGTCTGAGCCCAGCTCGCCGCCGCCCGCCATCGCATCGCACTCTCAGCGCGCGTGCCTCGGCGACCTGCGCGACATGATCAGCATGTACCTGCCACCCGGCGG
>NW_022311211.1:0-7530 GCF_002776525.5 Piliocolobus tephrosceles
GGGGAGATGCACTCTGATTTTTTGAATTTCCACCTTTTCTGCACTGCTTTTTTCCCCATCTTTGTGGTTTTATCTGCCTTTGGTCTTTGATGATGGTGACTTACTGATGGGGCTTTGGTGTGGGTATCCTTTATGTTTGTTAGTTTTCCTTCTGACAGTCAGGACCCTCAGCTGCAGGTCTGCTGGAGATTGCTTGAGGCCCACTCCAGACCCTGTTTGCCTGGGAATCAGCAGCAGAGGCTGCAGAAGATAGAATATTGCTGAACAGTGAGTGTTGCTGTCTGATTCTTGCTCTGGAAGCTTCACCTCAGGGGTGCACCCCACTCTGTGAAGTGTGAGGTATCAGTCTGCACCTAGTGAGGGATGCCTCCCAGTTAGGCTACTCAGGGGTCAGGGACCCACTTGAGCAGGCAGTCTGTCCATTCTCAGTTCTCAACCTCCATCCTGAGAGATCTACTGCTCTCTTCAAAGCTCTCAGGCAGGGTCGTTTACATCTGCAGAGGTTTCTGCTGCTTTTTGTTTAGCTATGCCCTGTCCCCAGAGGTGGAGTCTACAGAGACAGGCATGCCTCCTTGAGCTGCGGTGGGCTCCACCAAGTTCGAGCCTCCTAGTGGCTTTCTTTACCTACTTAAGCCTCACCAATGGCGGGCGCCACTCCCCCAGTCTTGCTGCTGCCTTGCAGTTAGATCTCAGACTGTTCTGCTACCAATATGGGAGGCTCCATGGTCGTGGGACCCTCCTGGCCAGGTGTGGGATATAATCTCCTGCTGTGCCATTTGCTAAGACCGTTGGTGAAGCGCAGTATTAGGGTGGGAGTTACCCAATTTTCAAGGTGTTGTATGTCTCAGTTTCCTTAGGCTAGGAAAAGGGATTTCCTTCCCCCTTTGCACTTCCCAGGTAAGGTGATGCCTCGCCCGCTTCAGCTTTCGCTGGTCAGACTGCAGCAGCTGACCAGCACCGATTGTCTGGCAATTGCCACTGAGATGAACCTGGTACCTCAGTAGAAAATGCAGAAATCACCTGTCTTCTGAGTCGCTCACACTGGGAGTTGGAGGCTGAAGCTCTTTTGAATGACTTTGAAGCATATGGTTACAAAGGAAATATCCTCAGATAAAAACTAGAAACAAGCTTTCTGAGAAACTGCTTTGTGATGTGTGATTTCAGATCGCAGAGTTACAACTCTCTTTACATTGAGCAGGTTTCTATCTCTGTTTTCATGGAGTCTGCAACTTGACATTCTGAGGGCATTTATTCCTATGGTGAGAAAGGAAATATCCTCAGATAAAAACTGGAGAGAGTCTCCTGAGAAACTGCTTTGTGATGCGGGAATTCATTTCACAAAGTTACACCATTGTTTCTTGGAGCAGTTTGCTAGCATTGTTTTTATGGAATCTGAGAAGCTATATTTTGGATCACTTTGAAGCCTATGATGACAAAGGAAATATCCTCTCTCAACTAAATACCTGAAATAAGATTTCTGATATATTGCTTTGTGATGTGTGAATTCATCTCACAGTGTTACACCACTCTTTCAATGAGCAGTTTGCTGATACTGTTTTAGAAGGATCTGCAGTGGAATACTCTGGAGCACATTGAGGATTATGGTAAACACGTAATATTATCTGATAAAAACCAGAAAGAAGTTTTCTGAGAAACTGCTTTGAAATGTGTGAATTCATCTCATAGAGTTACATCACTCTTGGAGCAGTTTGCCAGCACTGATTTTTGTGGAATCTGAGAGGGGATATTTTGGATCACTTTGAAGTCTATCGTGACAAAGGAAATATAATCAGATAAAAACTAGAAGGGAGCTGTCTGAGAAATTGCTTTCTGATGTGTGAATTCACCTCTCAGAGTTACACATTTCTTTTCATTTAGCAGTTTACTAACACAGTTGTTGTGGAATCTGCAATGGGATATTGCAAGCGCATTGAGTGCTACAGTGAAAGAGGAAATAGCCTCAGACATAAACTTGAGAGAAACCTTCTCTGAAACTGTTTTGCTGTGTTTGAATTCATCTCACAGACTTACACCAGTGGATTCATTGAGATGCTAACACTGTTTTCACACAATCTACAATGAGATATACGGGAGCACTTTGAATCCTGAAATATAATCAGATAAAAACAAGAAAGAAGCTTTCTGAGAAACTGCTTTGTGATGTGAGAATTCATCTTACAGAGTTACACTACTCTTTCCTGGAGCAGTTTGCTAGCACTATTTTTGTGGAATCTGAGAAGGGACATTTTGGATCACTTTGAAGGCTATGGTGACAAAGGAAATATCCTCAGATAAAAGAACAGAAAGAAGCTTTCTGAGAAACTGCTTTGTGTTGTGTGAATTCATCTCACAGTGTTACACAACTCTATCATAGAGCCGTTTGCCAGCACTGTTTTTGTGAAATCTGAGAAGGTATAATTTTTTATTGCCGTGAAGCCTATGACATATCTTCAGATATACAAATGACATATCTTCAGATAAATACCAGAAAGAAGCTTTCTGAGAAACTGCTTTGTGATTTGTGAATTCATGTCTCAGAGTTACACCATTCTTTCATGTAGCCGTTAGCTTGCACTGTTTTTGTGGAATCTGAGTAGTGATATTTTGGATCGCTTTGAAGCTATGGTGACAGAGGAAATATCCTCTGATAAAAACCTGAAAGAAGATTTCTGACAAACTGTATTTTGATGTGTGAATTTATCTCATAGAGCTACACCATTCGTTTCTGGAGGAGTTTTCCAGCACTGCGTTTGTGGAATCTCCGAAGTGATATTTTGGGTAGCATTGAATCCCATGGTGAAAAATGAAATATCCTCAGATAACTTGAGAGAATCTGTCTCAGAAACTGCTTTGTGGTGGTTGAATTCTTCTCTCAGAGTTAAATCACTACTTACATTGAGAAGTTTACTAACACTGTTTTCGCAGAATCTGTAATTAGAAACTCGTTAGTGCATTAGAGTCGTGAAATATCCTCAGATAAAAAAAGAACCTCTCTGAGAAATTGCGCATTCAACTCAAAGAGTTACACTAGTGTTTCATGCAGCATTTTGGTAGCATTGTTTATGCGGAATCTGAGAAGGAGTATTTTAGATCGCTTTTAAGTCTATGGTGACAAAGGAAATATCCTCAGATAAAAACCAGAAGGAAACTTTCAGAGAAACTGCTTTGCGATGTGTAAATTCCTCTCACAGTGTCACGCAACTCTTTCTTGGAGCCGTTTGCTAGCACTGTATTTACTTAACCTGAAAAGTGATATTTTGGATCACCTTGAAGCCTTTGGTGACAAAGAAAATCTAATCAGATAAATACTAGAAAGAAGCTTTCTGAGAAACTGCATGGTGATGTGTGAAATCATCACCCAGAGTAACACCGGTCTTTCATGAAGCAGTTTTCCAGCACCGTTTTTGTGGAATCTCAGAAATGATATATTGGATAGCATTGAATCCCATGCTGGAAAATGAAATATCGTCAGATAAGAACTGGAAATAAGCCTTCTCAGAAACTGCTTTGTGGTGGTGAATTCTCATCTCAGAGTAAAACCACTGCTTTCATTGAGAAGTTATATAAGGGAGAGCATTGAGGCCTGAAATATCCTCAAATAAAAAAGCAACGAAGCATTCTGAGAAACCGCTTTGTGATGTGAGAATTCACCTCACAGTGTTACACAAATCTTTCATGGAACCGTTTCCTAGGACTGTTTTTTTGGAATATGAGAAGGGATATTTTGGATTGCCTTGAAGCCTATATAGACAAATGACATATCCTCAGATAAAAACCAGAAAGAAGCTTTCTGAGAAACTGCTTTGTTATTTTTGAATTCACATCTCAGGGTTACAACACTCTTTCATGGAGCCATTGGCTTGCACTGTTTTTGTGGAATCTGAGAAGTGATATTTTGGATCACTTTGAAGCCTATAGTGACAGAGGAAATCTCCTCAGATAAAAAGTAGAAAGGAGCTTTCTGAGAAACTGCTTTGTGATGTGTTAATTCATCCATAGATTTACACCACTCCTTCATGGAGGAGTTTGCTAGCACTTTTTGTGGAATATCAGAAGTTATATTTTTGATAGCATTGATTCCCATGGTGAAAAATGAAATCTCCTCAGATAAAAAGGGAAGAGAAGCCTTCTCAGAAACTGCTTGGTGGCGAGTGAATTAATCTCAGGGTGTTGAACCATTGCTAACACTGTTTTCACAGAATCTGCAATGAGATACACGGGAGAGCATTCAGGCCTGAAATATCCTCAGATAAAAACAAGAAAGAAGCTTTCTGAGAAATTTCTTTGTGATGAGTCAATTCATCTCACAGAGTTACACTACTATTTCATGGAGCTGCTTGCTAGCACTGTTTTTGTGGAATCTGACAAGGTGTATTTTTGATCACTTTGAAGCCTATGGTGGTAAAGGAAATATCCTCAGATAGAAACAAGAAGAAAACTTTCTGAGAAACTGCTTGGGGATGCGTGTATTAATCTCACAGTGTTACACTATTATTTCATGGAGCCATTTAGTAGCACTGATTTTGTGGAATCTCAGAAGGAATATTTTGGATCTCTATGAAGCCTATGGTGGCAAAGGATATGCCCTCTGATAAAAATCAGAAAGAAGCTTTCTGAGAAACTGTTTTGTGATGTGTGAATTAATCTCAGTGTTACCCAAATCTTTCATGGAGGATTTTGCTAACACTGTTTCTGTGGAATCTGAGAAGGAATATTTGGATCACTTTGAAGCCTATGGTGACAAAGGAAATATCCTGAGATAAAACCCAGAAAGAAGCTTCCTGAGAGACTGCTTTGTGATGTGTGAATTCATCTCACAGAGTTATGCTACTCTTCCATGGAGCGGTGTGCTAGAACTATTTTTGTGGAATCTGAGAAGGGGTACTTTATTGCTTTGAAGTCTAGGGTGACAAAGGAATTATCCTCAGCTAAAAACCAGAAAGATGCTTTCTGAGAAACTACTTTGTGATGTGTGAATTCATCTCATAGTGTTACACAATGTTTTCATGCAGTCATTTGTTATCACTGTTTGTGTAGAATCTGAGAATGCATAGTTTGGATCACTTTGAAGCCTACAGTGACAAACGAAATATCCTCAGATAAAATCCAGAAAGAAGCTTTCTGAGAAACTGTTTTGTGATGTGTGAATTCATCTCATAATATTACACAATTATGTCATAGAGCCATTTGCTAGCACTGTTTTTGTGGACTCTGAGAAGTGATATTTTCTATTGCTTTGAAGCCTATGGTGAGAAAGGAAATCTCGTCAGATAAAAACTAGAAAGAATCTTCCTGAGAAACTCCTTTGTGATGTGTGTATTCATCTCAGAGTTACACCACTCTTCCATGGATGTTTTTGAAAGCACTGTTTTTGTGGAATCTCAGAAGTGATATTTTAGACAGCGTTGAATCCCATGGTGAGTAATGAAATATCCTCAGATAAAAACTGAAGAGAAACCTTCTCAGAAACTGCTTTGTGGTGTGTGAATTCATCTCAGAGAGTTAAAACTTTGCATTCATTGAGAAGTTTGCTTAGTCTCTTTTCGCAGAATCTACAATGAGATATACAGTAGTGCATAGAGGACTGAAATATCCTCAGATAAAAACAAGAAAGAAACTTTCTGAGAAACTTATTTGTGATGTATGAATTCATCTCACAAAGTTACACCACTCTTTCATGGAGGAAATTGCTAGCCCTGTTGTGGTGTAATCTCAGAAGTGATATTTTAGATAGCATTGAATCCCATGGTGAAATATGAAATACCCTCAGATAAAAACAGGAGAGAAGCCTTCTGAGAAAATGCTTTGTGGTGTGTGCATATTCATCTCACAGAGTTGCACCATTGCTTTCATTGAGAAGTTTGATATCACTCTTTTTGCAGAATCTGAATGAGATATACGGGAGAGCATTCAGTCCTGAAATACCCTCAGATAACAAAAAGAAAGAAGCTTTTTGAGAAACTACTTTGTGATGTGTGAATTAATCTCACAGTGTTACACAACTCTTTCATGGAGCCGCTTGCTAGCACTGTTTTTGTGGAATCTGAGATGGGATATTTTGGATGGCTTTGAAGACTTTGGGGTCAAAGAAAATATCTTCATGTAAAACCAGGAAGAAAATTTTTTAGAAGCTGCTTTGTGATGTGTGAATTCATCTCACAATGTTACACAATTCTTTCATGGAGCTGTTTGCTAGAAATGTTTTTGTGGAATCTGAGAAGTGATATTTTGGATCACTTTGAAGTCTCTGGTGAGAAAGGAAATCTCCTAAGATAAAAACTGGAAAGAAACTTTCTGAGAAACTTCTTTGTGATGTGTGAATTCATCTCAAAGACTCACACCACTCTTTCATGGAGGAGTTTGCAAGCACTGTTTTTGTGAATCTCAGAAGTGATAGTTTGGATACTATTGAATCCCATGCTGATAAATGAAATATCCTCATGTAAAAACGGCACAGAAGCTTTCTTTGAAACTGCTTTGTGGTGTGTGAATTCATCTCACAATGTTACACAACTCATTCATGGAGCTGTTTGCTAGGAGTGCTTTTGTGGAATCTGAGAAGTGATATTTTGGATCACATTGAAGCCTATTGTGAGAAAGGAAATCTCTTCAGATTAAAACTAGAAAGAAGGTTTCTGAGAAAATGCTCTGTGATGTGTAAATTCATCTCAGAAAGTTACACCACTCTTTCATGAAGGCATTTGCAAGCACTGTTATTGTGGAATGTCAGAAATCATAATTTAGATGACATTGAATCCCATTTTGAATATTGAATTCTCCTCAGATGAATACTGGAGAGAAGCCTTCTCAGAAACTGATTTGTGGTGTGTGAATTAATCTCACAAAGTTACACCCTTGCATTCATTGAGAAGTTTTCTAACATTGTTTTCACAGAATCTACAATAAGATATATGGGAGTGCCTTGAGGCCTGAAATATCCTTCGATAAAAACAAGAAAGAAGGTTTCTGAGAAACTTCTTTGTGATGTGTGAATTCATCTCACAGAGTTACACCACTCTTTCATGGATGAATTTTCTAGCCCTCCTTTTGGGGAATCTCAGAAGTGATAGTTGGGATAGCATTGAATCCCGTGGTGAAAAATGATATATCCTAAGATACAAACAGGAGAGAAGCCTTCTCAGAAATTGCTTTGTGGTGTGTGAATTCATCTCACAGAGTAACATCAGTGCTTTCATTGAGAAGTTGGCTAACACCGTTTTGGTAGAATCTGTAATGAGATATACAGGAATGCATTGAGGACTGAGATATCCCCAGAAAACAACAAAAAAGAAACTTTCTGAGAAACTGCTTTGTGATGTGTCACTTAATCTCACAGAGTTACACTTGTCTTTCATGGAGCAGTTTGTAAGAACTGTTTTTTGTGGAATCTGAGAAGAGGTATTGTTTATCGCTTTTAAGCCTATGGTAACAAAGGAAGTAACCTCAGATAAAATCCAGAAAGAATCTTTCTGAGAAACAGCTTTGTGATGTGTGAATTCATCTCACAGTGTTACACAACACTTTCATGGA
>NW_022311212.1:0-328 GCF_002776525.5 Piliocolobus tephrosceles
AAATGTGTCAAAATCATTTTTAAAAGCTGGGGAATTGTATAACCAGATCTAGTATTGAACTATTGTTAGTAGGAAGAGAAAAGAGATATGTCTTTGTGTAAGCAGCAAACTTTGCAGGTAAATATTCACTAATGTGAAGCACTCCTGAGGATTGAAAGAGCAGGCCATAGGAAATATAACAAATACAAGGATAGGAGACACCCAAAGGCAAGAACCCCACCAATGTTCTGGCTGGTTTTGTGCCTGAAAGAAAAGAAGACAAAGGAATGGAATGTGTAAAAAGTTCTTTGTTTTGAAATTCACGCAATTTTTTTTTTTTTTTTTTTTT
>NW_022311212.1:428-1507 GCF_002776525.5 Piliocolobus tephrosceles
TTTTTGAGAGGAAGTCTCGCTCTGTCACCCAGGCTGGAGTGCAGTGGCGCGATCTCGGCCCACTGCAAGCTCTGGCTCCCGGGTTCACGCCTTTCTCCTGCCTCAGCCTCCTGAGTAGCTGGGACTACAGGCACCCGCCACCATGCCTGGATAATTTTTTTATATTTTTTGTATTTTTTTTTATTTCAGTAGAGAAGGTATTTCAGCATCTTAGCCAGGATGGTTTCATCTCTGACCTCGTCATCCGCTGGCCTTGGCCTCCCAAAGTGTTGGGATTACAGGCGTCAGCCACCGCGCCTGGCTGAAATTCACACCAATTTGTATATACTTGATTTGCACCTAGTTGGGATCCTACAAATGTTTGGTTAATATTGTTCAAAATGTGTTGTTATGTCACACTGAGAAGCTGTAAATTTAGAGAAAAAGCTGAATATGGTAAGATGAAATCGTCAAGGAGTCAGATAATTAGAGGTAAAAGGAAGTCATGTGAAGGAATCAAGGAAGCAGGTCAAAAGAGAAAACAGTCAGAACTAATATGAGACCAGTAAAACTCAGAAGTTCACAAAAACTAGAGTACAGGGTAAGGAGGAGAGAGTCAAAGATGAGGAGAACAGGTACGCACTAAAGAGGGGAGCAAGCCAGCAAGAGGTACCTGGAATGAAGTACTAGCTTAATGCCTAAGAAATGTCTACCTGATATGAATTTAGGCATACTAAAATGTCACTGTAGAATTTAATTATTTGCTTCTGTTTTTTTCTATTACTGTTTTTTTGTAGCAGTAAGTGAAAGTTCTTACAGAATTTCTATATGTCATTGACTCCCAACTTTGATTACTCATTTGAAGGACCTCAAGAGCTTTGCTCATTACTGAGTTCTAGGCTCTTCCCACAAGACTCCATTTTTATTCTCCTGGATGTTGTTTGCACAAATGGAGTTTGGAAACTTCCAGGTGATTTTACTAGCCAACACTGAGAATTGCTTTATATGTAAAGCAGACCAAAATGGAGCTGCCCACAGGGGACAGAGTAGAACCTGTTGCCACACCTCACATTCTGACTCATTCAATCCAGTTTGTGAAG
>NW_022311217.1:0-5859 GCF_002776525.5 Piliocolobus tephrosceles
TTGGAAGAGACCCCTGGCTCCAGAGCTGGGGCTGGATTCTGATGGCTCTTTATCTCCTATTGAGCTCTGTGCAGGGAGGGGGTGTGTTGTGTGCTGCTGTATGCAAATCTTTACTGCCTTTATCACCTAGGTCCACAGTTCTGAGAGCAGCTACACTGTGAGGGGCCAGCCCAGGGTGGCTGTGTGCTGTGGATTTGCCCTGTGGGAGGAAGCAGCTGCTCTCACATTTACATGAGTCAGTGAGCAACTGCGCAGGGTTCATTCAGTTTGACCCTCTTGAGCTTCTTACAATCCAAGAGACCCCGACCACCCCCTGGTGGCTTTCCTGGACTGAGAATGTGTGGTCTTACACTTGTTTAACAAATAACTATTGATTTATCTTTGGACATCACCACAATATTTTCCAGGTCAATTCACACCCATTACTTGTCTATTCTTTCCTCATGCCTATTTGTTCTACTTTCTCTTGCTGTTGCTGAAATCCTGCCCCTGTGACTAGTTCGATTTTAGTGCTACGTGGTGTTGCTATCTGAATGTTTGAATGACTAAACAATTGTTTTAATGACATAACTGACTTTTTGAAACTATTTGTGTTGAGCATTATATTAAATGAACAGCTGGTTTAAGTGAGAATTTTTAAAATAATTTACTTTAGAGAATTTTTAAAAAGAAAATGACCAAAGATGGAAGGTTGGAGTTCCATTGTCAATTCAGTGGAAACTCAAGTGAGCCATGAGGATAATCATCAAGGTCTACATAACAACCCCACTCTCACCCACTCCATCACTCAAAAATTTTCTGGACACCAAGCCTGGGTGAGCTTTGCTGGTTGGCAACGCTTCCTACATAGAATCACACATTGTTGCCAGCAGAATGTAACCTTGTCTATTACTCCACTGGGAGAGGAAAACTGGATGCCTGTGCTTGGAATTCTCCTGAACTCTGCCCATGTGCCTCTTCCCTTGAGTTATTTTAATCTGTATTATTTTGCTGTAGAAAAATTATATTAATGAATGTCACAGTTTTCAGTGAGTTATGTGAGTCCTTCCAGGGAATCATGAGAAGCGAAGGGCTGTTGGGAGCCCTTATCTTACAATCAGCTTCAGAATTGAGAGTGCTCTTGGGAATCTTCAGACCTCTCAGGTTCCAATCTCACATTATTCTTTTTTTAACTTCAAAACAAGTTTTATTTGGGAAGAGTTTCTCATTTTATCAAAGCTGCAGGCAAGCTTCTTTCACAATTACACTTCTAGAGATCTAGTAGTTTCAGAGATGTTAGTGTTCAAAGATATGTTTTAAAATCAATAACAAAACCAAACCCACACCAAAAGGCAATCACTTTTTGATTGGTTTGGAAGGGACAGCCACTGATTTCAGGTGTTCTCAGAAACAGGCTCACCACGTCCTTGGAAAACGTATAGCAGGGAATCAGTGCCTACAGAAGGAAATGTCTCTAAATATGTTAGTTATTTGGACAAGACAATTCACTCCTTAGAAAATGAAGTGAGATTACAAAGTCCCAGCTGGCAAAGTATGCAGCACAGCACCAGTTTTACAGAGGGATTACAAGATCTTGGGTTCAGTAGCTGTTAGCTTATGGCACACAAAATAAGAGCAGTCACTGGAAGTGGAAGGAGAATGATGATGAGCAGGGCATCTCTCCTAGTCACATTCAGCCTTTTAACGTGCTAAATGGATACACTATGTTCTGTAGCATCTTTGAGAAAACATCTGAGACAGTTCAAAAACAACAACAACAGAAGCCATTCAGTATTATTCCCCAGAAAGTCCATATCTGAAAAGAAGGAGGGACCTATTCAGGGATCCCATGGAGAACTGGGCCTCCCATCCACTTCTGTCTCCAGGAGATACAAGACATCAGCCAGAGTGTGCTCTATCACAGCGTCCCAGCCCATGTCACTCATGGGGGAGTAAGTGAGATCCTTTGGAGGACACTTGCAGCACAGTCCAAAGTTAATGCAAACCATGCAGCTGTTTTCCAGTGAGATGGCTGGAAATCAATCACCCTCAAAAATAACTTTTTAAGCAACATCTTAATTGAGACAATTTTTATAAAATATTATTTTATTATGCAGAATCTCTTTAGGCTCTTCTATGCTTTATCCAAAATGTCTTTTTCCTCAAAATGCAAATAATTCTTGTACTTTATCAAACCCTTATCTTTGAAAGTATCAGGCAATAATTAAGCTGTCTTTGTGTCTTCAGGTAGATGAATAGAAATCCCATGATATCTCCTTGTCCATAGATAGAAGGGTATATTTATCTGTGGACTGGTGGAACTTGGTTCCTTTTCGCTCTGCCAAAAATACCTAAATTTATCATAACCTAAGGGAGATTGATGTTTACCTCAGGGCTGAGACCACCCCAGTCTGGCAGCGGTGTCTGGTGACAACTCATTTATGTTGATTTCAAAGTACCAGGTCCATTTCTATGTCCCATGAGGCCTGCATCCTAGAGTAGCCCTTCTTTCCAACCACAGTCAGCCAGCTGGCCATTGAAGATCTTTATCTGGGGAGCTCAATCATGTTAGGCTAATAAAGCTGGTTCATGGAAGTGGTCACTGTAGAGGTCTCCAGGAATAAGTTCTCCTGCCTGGAAGTCTTCAACCTTCTGAGGACCAAGGGTGTGTAGATCAGACTCAGTTAGAATATACCAGTAGCCATCCTTGTTAAACGGGTATTTTAAAAAGTGTAAGGGGGAAGGCACTGAGCAGAAAGCAAAAGGTCACTCTGGGTCTTCTTGGTGTTCCCTGAAATTTCATCCTGCTGTTTGCGCCGAGCTCCTCTTCCTCTTTTCTGCTGCTTCCTGTTGAGTTCCCCCATTCCAGTTCCCACTCATAGACAGGGCATTGCTTTGCTTTTGGTTGCCGTAAACAGGATCAGTGTTACCAAGGTCCTGACCCAAAAGTCCACATCTTGGGCAATCATCTTTCAGGTCTTTACGCCCTGGATCCAGGTGTTTCTTTACCAAGAATAAATCTCCTTCTTTACTCATTGTTTTAACAATGTTAGTCAGCCAAGTCATTTTCCAGGTGTCTGAATGCTCATCATGCACTTCCAGTATTTATCAACAAATGGTATAATATTCATCCTGTGTTGCGGACTGCCATTCCAGGTTGACCAAAGCACTGAGGGACATTTCTTTCATGTTTGCTCACTTCTGGATGAAATACGCCACTATGATGACATACATCACAATGAAAACTGTAGCATACATTGCAATGAAAACTGTGGTTGGTCATGAAAGGTAGAGAGGATGATGTATATTTGTCAGATATATCAACTATGAACCATTTTCATAGGATAGCAGATGCCCCTCTCCAGCTCGAGAGGCTGCTACCACTGCCACCAGCTTCATCTCCCCTTCTTTGGCCATTGTTGCACTAATGGCTGCTCCTGGACTGGGTCAGGCACCCACCACTACCATCATGGCCACTCCCAGACTTTATTATGTTATTTTGTGTCACCTGTAATGAGGCACCTCCAACTCTATTGATCTGTTAGGGTGCTGTGGGGCTGGCACAAAAGGAAAGGTACCCTGGATTCTCAGGCACACTCTCCTATTCTTGTATGTTTTTATTGTTCTTGGAAGTAGAGAAACTGCACCGAATATAAATCTTTTTCTTTTTGACTGTGGTAAATTATTTAAACACAATATACATTATTTTAACCATTTTCAAGTGTATGCCTCAGTGTCATTAAGTAAATTAACATTGTTGTGTAAGCACAGTACCACCATTCATCTCCAGGAATTTTTCATCTTCCCAAACCAAAACTTCACACCTGGAAAACAGCATTCTACTTCTTATCTCTATGGATTTCACTAAATTAGATACCCCATATAAGGGCAAGCAAACAACTTTTGTCCTTTTGAAACCAGCTTATTTCTGCTGGAATGATGTCTTTAGGGTTTATCTATGCCATTGCATGGGTCAGAACTCTCTTTTTAAGGCTGAATAATAGTCCCCTGTGTGTGTATACTATATCCCGTTTATCCATTAGATGACGCTTGGGCTGCCTCCACCTTTTGGCTATTGTGAATGATGCTGCTATGAACAAGGATGTGCAATTTTCTCTTTGAGATCCTGCTTTCAAACTTTGAGGCACATTTCCAAAAGTGAAAATTCCGATAAAATGGTAATTCTGTGTTTAGCATTCTGAGGAACTGTCATCAAGGCCGCCGCAGTGGATGCATCATTTTATAGCCCTCCGTCAATGTATAACAGTTATAATTTCTATACATCTTTGCTAGAACCTGTTATTTTGCATTATTTCAGTGAAGCCATCCTAATGGGTGTGGGTCCCTTGTTTTGGGTTGTTTCCTGTTTCCTTAAGTATTGAAATGTAAGAGATTTTCTTTCTTCCTTTTCTTTCTTCCCTTTCTTTCTTTCTTTCTTTCTTTCTTTTGATTTTCATTTGCCTAATGATTAGTGATGCTGAACATCTTTTCGTGTGCGTATTGGCCATTTGTAGATCATTTTTAGAATCTACTCAATACCTACTCAAGTCCCTTGGCTGTGTTTAGTTCAGATTGTTTCCATTTTTGTAGTTACTGTTGAGTTGTGGGAATTCTTTCTATACCCTGTATCGCTTATCACATACAAAATTTGCAGTAATCTTTACTATTGGATGGTTTGAATTTTAGATCTTTTGATAGTGTCCTTTGATACACGTAACTTTTAAAATTTGATAAAATCCAATTTATCTATATTCTTCTTTTTCTATTTTTGCTGTGCTTTTAAAGTCATATTTAAGAAATTATTTACAAACCCTATATTCTGAGGCTTCTCACTAAGGTTTTCTTTTCAGATTTTGATAGTTTTGGTTCTTCCATTGGGTCTTTGATCCATTTCCAGATTCCAGGTGGATATCCATTTTTCTCAAGCACATTTGTGGAAAAGACTGTCCTTTTTCTGCTCAATGGTCTTGACAACCTTGCTTAAAATTATTTGACCATGTAACTAAGAGTTTCTTTATAGCCACTCAGTTCTTTTTTATTTGTTGGTGTGTCTGCTTATATGTACCACTCTGTTTTGATTAGTGTAGCTTTGTGCTATATTTTGAAATCAGTAAGTGTGAGACCTCCAACACTGTTCCTTTACAAGATGATTTTGAATATTTAGGTTCTCTTCATATACTATATAAGTCTTAGAATTAATTTTTTTCTATTCTTCCAAAAATATTGGAATTTTGATAAAGATTGCAAAGAATCTGCAGAATCCATCTAGTTTTTGCTAGCTTAACAATATTGAGTTTTCCAATACATAACCAAAAGATTTTTTCCATTTATTTATGTATTCTTTAATTTCTTTTAGCAATGTTATGTGCTTTTCAATGTAAAGTCTTTCACCTCTTCGATTAACTTTATTGTTAAGTATTTTACTCTTTTATTTCATTTATTTGTTTATTTGAGGTAGTGTCTCACTCTGTTGTCCAGGCTGGAGTACAGAGGCAGGATCTTGGCTCATTGTAACCTCTGCCTCCCAATCTCAAGTGATTCTTGTCCCTCAGACTCCTGAGTAGGTGGGATTGCAGGCATGTGCCACCACATGTAGCTTTTTAATTTAATTTTTTTTTAGTAAAGACTGGTTTTCACCATATTGGCTAGGCTGGACTTGAACTTCTAACCTCAGGTGATCCCTCCAAATCGACCTCCCAAAGTGCTGGTATTACAGGCATGAGCCACTGTGCCCAGCTGTATTTTCCTCTTTCCAATGGTGGTGTAATTTGACTTGTTTTCTTAATTTTGTTGGGTTGTTTCCAGTTTGCTTAAGTATTGAAATATAAGATATTTTCTTTCTTTCTTTCTTTCTTTCTTTCTTTCTTTCTTTCTTTCTTT
>NW_022311217.1:5869-13560 GCF_002776525.5 Piliocolobus tephrosceles
TTTCTTTCTTTCTTTCTTTCTTTCTTTCTTTCTTTCTTTCTTTCTTTCTTTCTTTCTTTCTTTCTTTCTTTCTTTCTTTCTCTCTCTCTCTCTCTCTCTCTCTTTCCCCTCTCTCTCTCTTTCTTTCTTTTTGTAGAGAGAGGGTCTTGCTTTGCTGCCTAGACTGGTCTTGAACTCCTGACCCCAAGCAAACCTCCCACCTCAGCCTCTCAAAGTGCTAAGATTATGTGCATGTGTCACCAGGCCCAGTCATGAGATAATTTTACACGGTGATTTTTGTATTCTGAAATATAACCGAATACATACAATCATTCTGACAAAGTTTTCTTTTGTGGGACTTTTAAGGTTATTCTACATATGACTTTAAATCAAATGAAAGCACAGATAATTTTACTTTTTATTTCTAATTTTTATTCTGTTTATTTCTTTCTCTTGCCTAATTACTCTGCCTTTTCTTCCAATACTGTTTTTAATAGAAGCTGTGAAAATGTGCATTGTTGCTTTGTTGCTGATAGACATTACAGAAATATATCTTCGATCTTTCAGATTGCATATGATGTTAGTTGTAGGATTTTCATAGCTGGTCTTTACCATGTTGAGGTAGTTTCTTTCTACTCATAGATAGTTGAGTAGAAAGGGTGTGGAGTTTTGTGAAATGATTTTCTGTAGCCAGGGTGTTACTGCATTACACCTGGAAAAGTCACTCTGCTTCACACCTACCCCTACCCCCTCCACTATATGCCTGGTGTTAGAGAGGAATAAATACGTTGTGTTTTCCAGGGAAAAAGGGTCAGTCCATCAGAAATACAGCAGTGGTCACCTGTGTAAGGGGATGGGGAAGGAGGAGAGGCCCTCATAGGTAGAACTGTGGACACTGCTCGAAGCCGTAATAGTTGTTACACCTCTATAGATATTGATGGAGATGGAGCTACCCCTGTCACCCTGGACCCAGACATGAGTGGAGGGTCCAGGGAAAACAGAGACATGGACCAGAATCAGAAGCAGTAAGGTGAGGGGACTAGGATCAGACTCCTGTGAGCAGCTTGGGGTGACTGTTATAGCAAGTGCCCCATTTGTCCCAGAGTTGGTGGCAGTGTTGATGAGTCTCTCAAAGAAGCCAGTTTCTCCCTCAGTCTGACCCTCTACTGCTGATGGCCCCTCTTCCTACAAATTGATCATGAATGACTCCTCCATAATTCCCAAATTTAGGAGACCAGCTA
This sequence comes from Piliocolobus tephrosceles, assembly GCF_002776525.5. NCBI lineage: Eukaryota > Metazoa > Chordata > Mammalia > Primates > Cercopithecidae > Piliocolobus > Piliocolobus tephrosceles. The sequence goes on from NW_022311217.1 coordinate 7,090, forward strand.
GACTTCTATGGGTGGCCCCAGAGTATCCATTAATGGGTTTTAGTTGAAAAGAAAAAGTGTGCAATGGTTTCTTCATACAAATCAGCCCCCTCTTCTTGTCTGCCAGCCCCTTCATAGAACCTCAGTCCAGACAGTCACTGAAATACATTTCCCAGGTGGGGTGGAGAAGGCCAGGTTGACTGAATCTGGATCCCTGTGAGGACACAGCTGCTGAGTCCAGTGAGCAGATGATACAGGGTCACAGGAGGATGATTTCCCAGTTGTTCTTACCTGTAGATGCCTCAAGGACAAGCCTACAGCACCCAGTGCTGCCCCAGTCCTAGACCTACTGAGCGCTTCAGTTTCTCTCTGCCTTTGTCTTTTTCTTCTGCACCAAAAGACCTTGAACCCTGGGAGGAGTTGGTAGATAAACTACAGGGCACCCAGGTAAATTTGTATTTCAAATGAAAAATATTGTGTGGGAGATACTAACACATACTAATTCTTTGTCACTGCTTTACTGAATTCAAATTTAATCCACCTCCAGTGTTTTTATTTGATAAATTGCAGAATCCTACCTCCAGGCCACAAGCACGCCCTCTCTAACATGGGCCTACTGCATGAAAAGCAATCATAAAGCTGTTGTCAGGATTCAATGAGGTCACACTCTCAGGAATTAAAAAGCTGTTGGTCAGTAGTAAGGTTGCAGTTGTACTAAATCTCAGTAGAACCTATCAAAACCTCTAGGATACAACAAAGGAAGTGCTAAGAGAAAAGTTTAGCATTAAATATTTACATCGAAAATCCAGAAAGTGCACAAACAATCTAAAGTCACACCTCTGGAACTGGAGGATCAAGAACAATACAAACCCAAATTCAGAAGAAAAAAAGAAATAACAAAGATTAGCCCAGAACTAAATAAAACTGAAACAAAAAACAATACAAAAGATAATATGCACATAAACTGAAAAACCTAGAGAAGATGGACAAATATCTGAATATATACAACCCTCTTTGGTTAAACCTGGAAAATATAGAAACTCTGAACAAACCAAAAAGAAGCAGTGAGATCGAAATAATAATTTTAAAAAGTCAACCCAAAAAAAAGTACAGGACCAGACAGATTCACATTTGAATTCTATCAGACATTGAAAGAAGATTTCATACCAAGTCTATGACAGTAATTGTGATGGTTAATATTCAGTGTCAACTTTATTGGATTGAAGGATACAAAGTATTGATCCTGGGTGTGTCTATGGGGGTTTTGCCAAAGAGATTAACATTTGAGTCAGTGAGATGGGAAAGGCACACCCGCCATTAATCTGGGTGTGCACAAGCTAATCAGCTGCCAGCACGGCTAGAATATAAGCAGACAGAAAAATCTGAAAAAGACACTGGCTTAGTCTCCCAGCCTACATCACTCTCCTGTGCTGGATGCTTCCTGCCCTTGAATATCAGACTCCAGTTTCTTCAGTTTTGGAACGTGGACTGGCTCTCCTTGCTCCTCAGCCTGCAGACGGCCTCTTGTGTGACTTGTGATCATGTAAGCTAATACTTAATAAACTCATATATACACATATTCCATTGGTTCTGTCCCCATGGAGAATACTGACTAATACACTAGTCCACAGGATGGAGAAATAGGGAATCCTTCCTAAATTATTCTATGAAGCCAGTGTCAACCTGAAACCAAAATGTGGGAAGGACATAATGAAACAAGAAAACTACGGACCAATATCCCTGATGAACAAAGATGCAAAAATCCTAAACAAAATACTTGCTAACTGAATCCAATGGCTATCAAATCACAGTCCACCATGATGAAGCGGGTTTCTTACCAAGGATACAGGGATGGGTTAACATACAAAGTCAATAAATGTAACATATCACATAAACAGAATTAAAAACAAAAATCACATGATCATTTCAATAGATACAGAAAAAGTACTTGACAAAATCCAGCGTCACTTCATGATTAAAACCCTCTGCAAAACTGGCATAGAAGAGACATACCTTATGCTAATGAAACTTCTGTATTACAAACCCACAGCCAACATTACACTGAGCAGAAAAAAGTTAAAAGCGTTTCTTCTGAGAACTGGAACAAGACAAGAGTGCCCACTTTCACCACTTCTGTTCAACATAATACTGGAAGTCTTAGCCAGAGCAATCAGACAAGAGAAAGAAATTAAGGGCATCCAAATTGGCAAAGAGGAAGTCAAACTGTCACTGTTTGCCTATAATATGATCGTATACCTAGAAAACCTTAAAGACTCATCCAGAAAACCCTGAGAGCTGGTGAACGAATTCAGCAAAATTTCAGGATACAAAATTAAGGTACACAAATCAGCAGCTCTGCTATACAACAACAGCGACCAGGCTGAGAATCAAATCAAGAACTCAACCCCTTTTCCAAATAGCTGCAAAGAAATAAAAATACTAACCAAGGAGATGAAAGACCTCTACAAAGAAAAGTACAAAATACTGCTGAAAGAAATCATAGATGACACAAACAAATAAAAACGCATCCCATTCTATCCATGAATGGATAGAATCAATATTGTGAAAATCATCATACTACCAAAAGCAATGTACAAATTCAATGCAATTCCCATCAAAATACCAACATCATTTATCACAGAACCAGAGAAAACAATCCTAAAATTCATATGGAGCCAAATAAGAGCCTGCATAGCCAAAGCAAGACTAAGAAAAAACAAACAAACAACAACAACAAACAACAAATCCAGAGGCATCAGATTACCAACTTCAAACTATACTCTAGGACACCGTGTTCAACAAATGGTGTTGGGATAATTGGCAAGCCACATGTAGAAGAAGAAAACGAGATCGTCATCTCTCCTCTTATACAAAAATCAACTCAAGATGAATCAAAGAATTAAATCTAAGGCCTGAAACCCTAAAAATTCTAGAAGATAACATTGGAAAAACCCTTCTAGACATTGGTTTAGGCAAAGACTTCATGACCAAGGACCCAAAAACAAATGCAACAAAAACAAAGATAAATAGATAGGACTTAATTAAACTAAAAAGCTTCTGCACAGCAAAAGAAATAATCAGCACAGTTAACAGACAACCCACAATGTGGAAGAAAAATCTTCACAATCTATACATCCAACAAATGACTAATGTCTAGAATCTACAAAGAACTCAAACAAATTTTCAAGAAAAAACTAAACCATCTCATCACAAAGTAGGCTAAAGACATAAATAAACAATTCTCAAAAGAAGATATATGAATGGCCAACAGACATAAAGAAAAATGCTCAGCATTACTAATGATCAGGGAAATGCCAATTAAAATCACAATATAAAACCACCTGAATACCGTAAGAATGGCCAAGAATAGATGTTGGCATGGATGTGGTGAAAATAAAACACTTTTACACGGTTGGTGGGAATGTAAACTAGTACAACTACTATGGAAAACAGGGTGGACATTCCTTAAGGTGCTAAAAATAGATGTACCCTTTGCTCCAGCAATCTCATGACTAGACATGTACTCAGAGAAAAAGAAATCATACAAAAAAGATACTTGCACATGCATGTTTATAGCAGCACAATTTGCAATCGCAAAAACATGGAACCAGCCCAAATGCCCATAAATCAACAAGTAGATAAAGGAAATGGTATATATATATATATATATATATATATATATATATATATATATATACACATATATATGTATGTGTGTGTGTGTGTATATATATATGTGTGTGTATATGTATATATATATGTGTATGTGTGTGTGTGTATATATATATATATATATATAATGGAATACTACACAGCCATGAAAAGGAACAAAATAATGGCATTCACAGCAACCTGGATGGAATTGGAAACTATTCTAAGTGCAATAACTCAGGAATTGAACACAAAACATGGTATGTTCTCACTCATAAGTGGGAGATAAGCTATGAGAACACAAAGGCATAACAATGATACCATGGACTTTGGGGACTGGGAGGAAATGGCAGTAGGGGGGTGAGGGAAAAATTGTTACTCACTGGGTATACTGTTCATTGCTTCGGTGACGAGTGCACCAATATCTTAGAAATCACAACTAAAGAACTTATTCATGTAACCAAACACCACCGGTTCCCTAAAAACCTATTAAAATAAAAAAAAATTATAATTAAAGAGAAAAAAACCACTAAAATCCTTAAAAACCCAAATAAATAAATAAGTAAATAAATCAAATATGAGAACCTCTTCCAGTATAGAGAGAACCAGAGGCAAGAGATGAGGAAGGAAGAATCCCGACAAGCCCTCACAGACTCTCCTGTCTCCTGAGATGAACATCACTCCAAGAGTTTCTTTTTGATGGATGAAAAATTCAAACTTTACAATAAATAAAGAAAATCAGGAATAATCAACCTAACGGCCCTCAAAGGTAGTAATGAGCCCTCTATGGGATGGGTGCAATTCAGCAAGAACAGGAAGAGTCTCAAAAGAAGTTTGCAGGTGAAAAAAGCCAGAACAAATGGGAAGATAATGTTTGATAACACTGACACATTCCAAAAAATGGGAACCAAGCAATAGTGTCAGAGGCAGATCTGTGGCTGCACAGGGGAGCACTGGGGAAGGGAGGGAGGGAGATGACAAAGGGTCATGAGGGGTTGCTGGGGTTGGTCACAGGTTGCATAGCTCCGTGTTGGTGGTGATGTATTCAAGGATTTAAAAAATGCCAAAATTTTCTAATTTCCTATTATAAATCTGGTTGGTATATTAGATGTGCATTGTTCCTACATGAAAGGAGTTTTATTAAAAAAGAATAGGTTGGGGAGAAAGGAAGCACAGGGATTCATACTGAGGAGTAGGGGAAGGAAGACACCACTCTGGAAACTCCTGGAAATGGGCAAAGGATGACAGAGACACAGGTTCCCCATCAGAGGTGGGTCTGTGATAACACAGCTGGACCTGCCACCTCAGCCCAGGACCTCAGTGCAGACACCCTGTGTCCCAAGCTGCAGGGAGCAGGATGTTCTGTTTCCTGGATGCCCTGGTCCTGACTCTGAGGACTAAAGGGGAAGAGAAGCCTCCACTCCCAGGCAGGGCCCTGGATGCCCCTGTATCGATGGGGGAAGCTACAGCAGCAGAGGCCACAGGCCAGGCCTAAGCAGCACCTGCCGGGGGCTCACCCTCCTGGCAGAGGAGGAAGGAGGTTCTTTTCTTACTTCCTCCTGGGCCTGGAGCACTGTGGGACCGTTCAGGCTGCTATCCCATGCTGCACAGTAATAATCAGCCTCATCCTCGGACCGGAGACCACTGATGGCCAGGGAGGCTGATGTGCCAGACTTGGAGCCAGAGAATCGGTCGGGGACCCCTGAGGGCCGCTGATTATTATCACAGATGAGGAGTTTGGGAGCTGTTCCTGGGAACTGCTGGTACCAGTGTACATAATAACTTCCAATGTTGGAGCCGCTTCCAGAACACGAGATGGTGACCCTCTGCCCGGGACCCCCAGACACTGAGGGTGGCTGAGTCAGCACAGACTGGGCCTGGGACCCTGGAAGTGAGAGAGACACAGACATGGTGATTGACAAGAGACAAAAGGAGAAAAGAGGAGAAAGCAGGTCCCAGGACTTCCCAGGGCCCCTCTCTTGGTCCCCTATCCTGTCACCTGTACAGTGAGTGAGGAGGATCAGGAGGAGAGGGAAGCAGGCCTTGCTGGAGATTGTCCTGAGTCCTGTCTTCTCTACCCACAGCTGCAGCTAAGCTTCCCCCACATCTCTCCCTGTCTTCATACTCTGAGAGGGGGAGGTCCATCCATGCAACTCAGACCCCCCAGTTTTGTGACCCCACCCTGAACCCTGGGTCAGGCTCCTGGACTTGAGGATGTCAGGGGGTGGCAGGGGTAGAGCTTTGTGGTCCCAGGGATGGGCAGGACACAGGACACACCTGTCAGCCCTAAGCAGAGGACATCAGGCAGGCCAGGTGCCTGGTTCTGCTCTGATTACCCCCCCCCCCCGTCTTCTCAGAAATTGTCCCCAAGCGCCCCCTAGTGTCCAGACTAAGGCAAACTGTTCTATGATAAGGTGACCAGAGCCTCTGAGATACACCGCTGCTTCCCCCCACCTCCCGTTCTGTCCACTGCCCCCACTCTCAAGTCCAGACCTAGTAAGGTGGCTCCCCTGTCTCCCTCCTGTGATCTCAGGGCAGTCTTCACACTCTACCGGACTCCTCCGGAGTGGATCTGTCCATGGTTCTTTGGCTGTACATTGTAGAGGGCTCAGGTGATGTCTACACAAAGTCCTTTTATTTCAGGATCAAGCCCAGAGCGGGGACCGGCCCCTTGGACTCACTTCCCCACCTGTGTAGGACACCGGGTCCTCTCCTCTCATATGGCTCCGTCCTGGTGGCCAGGGCTCTCCTTCCTCTGTGGATCCTGCAGCGCTGAGGAGAAAGGAAGCTCCTTCCTCTCGGATGCCCTGGGGAGACATTCCCAGAGGGTTTTCTGGTAAA
>NW_022311219.1:0-1299 GCF_002776525.5 Piliocolobus tephrosceles
CCCAGGAGACAGGGTGAGCTTTCTGCAGGAGGGACACCCGCCCTGAGAGGAACCCGGGTTGTCACAGCCACACAGACACTGCAAGCCAGGAGCAGTGGCCACACCGTGGAGCAGGGGCATCAGAAGGGGGCAGAAACAGAGGTTTGTCACCTGAGGGCTGTGAGCATGTGTTTGAGGTGATCAAGAACAGACAAAGCAAGTGACAGAGACGCCTTCTCGTCAGCAGTGGTTCCCTCCGCAGGTCTCCGGGGACAGTGGGTCCAGGGGGCAGGAACGGTGGGGGGCTGTCACGGGTGCTGCATCAGGATGTCCCCTTCTGCCTTGAGCAGCAGGCAGTCCCCTCGAGGACTCCACATCATCAGCCTCTGGCCCGAGGGCTTCCCAGCGCCTCCCTTTCTCTGTTTTGGGTGACTTGGGCAGGCACTGGCATCTACATCTGTGCATCCTGGCCCCTGGTGGGTGTGACCTGGGCCCTCTCATCACACACGCTTCAATCCCGTCCCACACAGCCCAGGGCCAGGCCCTGGCACCTCATGCACAGCCTCAGACGACGCACCCGGGATCCAGGCACTGAGATGCTGGGCGTGGCCCCACCCCAGTGTCTCAGAGGGACATGAGGCTTGAATTTCTCCTGGGACACTGGACACCCCGCATCTCACGGCACTGCATAAGAGGATGCTTGGCGCTGCATCCTCCCTGCAATAAACATCATTTAATAAGGTCAGAAGAAGTGGAGAAGGTGCAACAGATAGGGCCGCCATGTGTTCAAAAGCAGCCCCCACCCATGCACAAGCAGCCCTCAGAGGTACCAAGGCAGCTCCAACCAGCAGGTAAAACGGGCGGCTGGAATGTGCCGAGCCAGCCCAGATCACAGCCTGGATCTCAATTTGCAAGAAAGAACTTGCCAGGTTAAGTAGCTGCCATGAGTCCTGGTGGCTTGGCAGTTTCTCCTGGAGGCTGTTCTCAGAGCCAGACGGGGGGCGGGGGCTCCCCTTGGCCTCTCTGGGCCCCCGCAGTCTGCACTGAGCTTGCAGTCACCAGGCTGATTTCACGGACGTTTATGGAGCCTGCAGGAGGCCATAGCTTAGTGTGTCCGCTGCTAATTAAAGGACAGTGGCCAGTTGTTCCCCGTCAGAGATTACAAAGGAGGATTGCTTGGGTCCCCAGGGAGCGGATGGGAGCATATCAGATGCCAAAACCTGGTGCCTGCCACCTGGCATTCTTTATAAGTGACCTTTTGAGGAGCAATGGCCATTGTCGGGAGATGGGTATTGGGGAGCCTCCCTCTCAGCTCCGGGG
>NW_022311220.1:0-3996 GCF_002776525.5 Piliocolobus tephrosceles
TGTCCATAAACATCAAAAAAATTCTGCCAAGGCTGCACTCAAAGGAAAATTTACTGTCTTCATTTTTCAACAACATTTTCAGTAGTAGACTGGAAAGAACATGAATTGACTAAGTTTTAAATTCAAGAATATCAAAGAAACAAAAAATTGAAGGAGAGAAAAGTTGAGATTTAACCAAATGTTCAGCTTACATGTTTTTAAAGCCTCCCTAGGTATTATTTTCTGTTTTTAGCTCTGTATATCTTTGGCAAAGTTAAGTATTTATTACACACAACCTGAACAACGTATTTTTAGATCTAACTGATTCACTTTAGAATTTAACATCAATAGAAGCAAATTCACTGTTTAATGGGAGATTCCAGTTTTTGGTGGCAAGGTAATTATTGAATTGAGTTCATGCTGAAATTTACAAAGGGGAACTTTGTGTGTGCCATGAGGCATGAGGATCATTACAACAAGGGAAATGGAACCTCCACGATAATCTAAAGCTCAGTACTAAGGCCAGATAAGGATAGTGAGAAAGGATATTCTTACTCGTGAACATAGATTCAAAATTTCGCCTCGATTAAAAATATTTCATACACACAAAAGTATAGAAGATTAGTAACTCAAGAGCAGCCATGTCTATGATAAAGATAATCCATTTTGATAAAACTGGCTTATTCTAGGAATCCAAAGATGTTTCTGGAAAATCCAAAAATGTAAGTTATCACACTAACAGATTAAAAGACAAAATATCTTACGTTCATCCCATTAGATGCAGAAAATAAAATTGATAAAATTGAACACCCATTTATAATGAAAATGTAACACAATAGAAATAACAGTTTTCTCAACCCAGTAAAATTCTTCAGCAGTCATTAGCCTTACCGATAATAAGGTACTTAGAGTGTTCTACTTAAAATCCACATAAAGATAAATGTGCTTTTTCACATTTTATTAAAGTCCAAACTAGCCTAGTAATGCAAGAAAAGTAAACAATAGGAAAAGGAAAGAAACAGAAAGAAGGAAAATTTATTACAGTATCAGTATTTACCTAGAAAGAATAAAATAATTGACAAATTATTAGGAATTAGAAGAATTCAATACCATGGCTAGATATAAGTTTAATATTCAAAAATCAATTGCATTTCTATTCTTTGGCAACAAACAGAAAACATAGTTTTTAAAAATATGCCTTATATATTAGGAAGAAAAATGCATAGGATCTGAATGAATCTAACAAAATGCATATAGTATTTGTATGGAAATTTATTTTAAAAATTCTAAGACATAAATAGAGAAAACCCATTTATGTTTATGAAGGTTCATGTAATGCAGTTCTCCCCAGTTGATGTTCAGATTCAAAGAAATTTCATCAAGATTGTTTTGCAGGTCACTTTTCACTAAATAATGCTGGAATAGTCTATCTATATGAGAAAAACCATATGTTATACACAAATACAAGTTCCAGGCCTAGCCGTTTTGAATGTCCCTAAGCTGGATGTCTTTTTGACGTGTCATTATAACTTTATAATGCTCCAGGCTTTTCTTGATTTTCCTTGTGCTAGCCTTGGAATCAGCCATTTTTCCAAGGAGCCCTGGTTCCTTTTAGGGGAGAATGGTATTTGGAAACCAAGACCTGAGTGGTAGTAACACACTCGTTACTACCAGTGTGTCCTTGTTTCTAGGCCCTTTCACTGCACGTATGTGCACACGTGTGTGTATGAAATCATGATTTCATAACTACACGCCTGTAATCCCAGCACTTTGGGAGGCCGAGGCGGGCGGATCACAAGGTCATGAGATCGAGACCATCCTGGCTAAGACGGTGAAACCCCGTCTCTGCTAACAATACAAAAAATTAGCCGGGCGCGTTGGCAGGCCCCTGTAGTCCCCGCTACTGGGGAGGCTGAGACAGGAGAATGGCGTGAACCTGGGAGGCGGAGCTTGCAGTGAGCTGAGATCGTGCCACTGCACTCCAGCCTGGGTGATGAGCAAGACTCCATCTCAAAAAAAATAAATAAATAAAATAACTATAGCTCCAATCCCAGCCCAGTGCTGTAGAAAGGCAGCCTAGCTAGGTAACTCAGAACTCCCAGAAAAACACCACAGGCTGCCATCTCCTGAAACTCCATCCAGTGGCAGAAGACACTCAGAAAGAGGGTCCAGGGAAATGCTCTCCATCCTGTGGATCTGTTATCTACTATTCGCTCCAGGAAGGCTGCCCATGCAGGTAGCAGCAGCAGGGATCTAACAGGTGCCCTGCTAGGACTAGGCAGCCCAAGAAAGAGCCCTCTGCCCTCTGCTGACCCTCTACCCCACAATACTGGTGTCTCTCACCCTCCACCTCATGGCAACAGGACTTGGGAAGTACATTCTTCCTGCATCGGCAGCATGGTTTGGCATAGAGACAGAGTACCAGGGCACCAGATGAATCAAGATGACCAGAATAGCACTAGCACTTCAAAGGCTCTGAAAAGTAAACTGTCATTGTAACTGTAGCACACAGAAGTAGGCCAGGACTTGTGTGATAAACCTAAAAACAAAGTGACTGTCTGCTGAAATAGAAATTTAAAATAGGATCCACAGTCTCTAACATAATATAAAAAAATGTACTGCACACAAGAGAAAAACCACTCATGTTGGCAAGAATGAAGAAAACAACTTGAATGAGAAAAGATAATCAACAGATGTCAACACTGAGATGAATAGGATGTGGGGATTATCTGACAAGAGTTTTAAAGCAGTCATCATAAAAACACTTCAATGAGCAGTTTTAAATACTCTGGAAACAAACGAAAAGGCTATAAAATCTCACCAAAGAATTGTTTTTGTTTTTTTTAAAGAAGAATTTGGTGATGATAGAAGTGAAAAATACAATAACTGACATTAAAATTCAGTAAATGGACTTGGTAGCGGAGTGAATATTACAGAGGAAGCAGTCAGTGCTCTTGAAGATAGAACAATAGAAATCTCCCAATCTAAATTGAGAGAGAAATCACAGGAAAAAGGACAGAGCCTCTGGGACCTATGGTATAGTAACAAAAGATCTAACATTTGTATCATCAAAATTTCAGAAGGAATGGAAAAAGAGAGTGGGGCTGAATAGTATTTTAAGAAATAATTGCTAAAAATCCCCCAAATTTGGTGAAAGACACACCTGCAGAGTGAAGACACTGAGTGATTCCCAAGTAAGACAAACCCAGATAAATCCATGCCAAGATACATTATAAGTTAACTTTTAAAACTAAAAGAAAAAATTCTTGAAAGCAGTTACGGAGAAATGACACATCACCTACAGGGCAAAACTGACTTAAATTGTAGCAGACTTCTCATGTGAAACTAAGGAGGCCAGAAGGTTGTGGCAGAACATTTGTCAAGATGAATTACATATCCAGTGGATATTTCCTTTAGGAATGAAGGGGAAATAGACATTCTCCAATCAAGGAAAATTAAGATAATTTGTGGCTAGCAGAGAACCTTAAAGAATGGTTAATTGAAGTTCTTTTGTCAGATTTGTTAAAAACCAGATGGTTGTAGATATGTGGTTTTATTATTCTGTTGCATTGTTCTATGTGCCTATTTTTGTACCAGGACCATGCTGTTTTGGTTATTGTAGCCTTGTAATATAGTTTGAAGTCAGGTAGCCTGAGGCCTCCAGCTTTGTTCTTTTTGCTTAGGATTGCCTTGGCTATGTGAGCTCTTTTTTGATAGTGTGAAATCAACCCAAATGCCCATGAATGATAGACTGGCTAAATAAAATGTGGCACATATACAACATGGAATATTACGCAGTCATAAGAAGAAATGAGATCATGTCCTTGGTGAGGACCTGGATGGAGCTGGAAGTCATTATGCTCAGCAAACTAATGCAGGAACAGAAAACCAAACACTGCATGTTCTCACTTACAAGTGGGAGCTGAACAGTGAGAACACATGGACACAGGGAGGGGAACAACACACACTGGGGCTTGTCAGGGGAGGGTAGGGGGAGGGAGAACATCAGGAAAAATA
>NW_022311221.1:0-1272 GCF_002776525.5 Piliocolobus tephrosceles
ACTCCAGACCCTGTTTGCCTGGGTATCAGCAGCAGAGGTTGCAGAAGATAGAATATTGCTGAACAGCGAGTGCACCTGTCTGATTCTTGCTTTGGAAGCTTCCTCTCAGGGGTGTACTCCACCCTGTGAGGTGTGGGGTGTCAGACTGCCCCTAGTGGGGGATGTCTCCCAGTTAGGCTACTCAGGGGTCAGGGACCCACTTGAGCAGGCAGACTGCCCCTTCTCAGATCTCAACCTCCGTGTTGGGAGATCCACTGCTCTCTCCAAAGCTGTCAGACAGAGTCGTTCGAGTCTGTTCAGGCTTCTGCTCGTTTATCTGAGCCCTGTCCCCAGAGGCGGACTCTACAGAGACAGGCAGGTTTCCTTGAGCTGCTGTGAGCTCCACCCAGTTCCAGCTTCCCAGTGGCTTTATTTACCTACTTAAGCCTGAGCGATGACGGGTGCCCCTCCCCCAGCCTCGATGCTGCCTTGCGGTTAGATTGCCGCAGACTGCTGTGTTAGCAAGGAGGGAGGCTCCGTGGGCGTGTGACCCTCCCGGCCAGGTGTGGAATATAATCTCCAGCGTGCCAGTGTTACAGCCCAGTATTGGGGTGGGAGTTACCTGATTTTCCAGGTGTTGTGTGTCTCAGTTCCCCTGGCTAGGAAAAGGGACTCCCTTCCCCCTCGCGCTTCCCAGGTGAGGCGATGCCTCGCCCTGCTCCAGCTCTCGCTGGTCAGGCTGCAGCAGCTGACCAGCACCAATTGTCCGGCACTCCCGAGTGAGATGATCCCAGTACCTCAGTTGAAAATGCAGAAATCACCGGTCTTCTGTGTCGCTCGCGCTGGGAGATGGAGACTGAAGCTGTTCCTATTCGGCCATCTTGCTCCGCCTCCGAATTCCCTGACTTTCACTGGGCTTAGGGCACTCACGTCATATTTGTATGCCACAAAGAAGAAAGAAGTGCAAAGGAGCAAACTGAAGTGTCCTCCTATTTGGAAATATTTGTTCACTTATTCATGTTTAACAAGCCCCATATACAGATATGCAAACCAGACAAAACATGCCAGATGACTGTGTCTGTTGTAAATAATGTAATAAATGTCAGTCTCTACATTTTTAGTCCCAATTTCACGTTTGTATTTTATTTCTCCCTCTAGCAAAAATGACAAAGTTAAAAGGAAATATGTATTATGTGTCATCAGTGGTAATATATAAGAGCAGAAGTGCCTTACCATACATCAGCTCGAATATTACAAGGCAGAGGCAGAACCATTTCATTGAGAGAAATGTGT
>NW_022311224.1:0-968 GCF_002776525.5 Piliocolobus tephrosceles
CTGACCTCGGGCGATCTGCCCGCCTCGGCCTCCCAAAGTGCTGGGATAACAGGCGGGAGCCACCGTGCGTGACCTTTCTTTTCCTTTCCTTTTCTTTTTTTTTGTTTGAGAGTCTTTTATCCCTCACCCACCTCCCACATTTCACCCTGAGTCCCCAAAATTCTTTGTCTCATTCGTATGTCTTTGCATCTTCGTATCTTAGCTCCCACTTATAAGTGCAAACATGCAATATTTTTTTTTTTTCGTTCCTGAGTTCCTTCATTTAAAACAGTGGCCCCCAGCTCCATCCAAGTTGCTGCAAAGGCCTTATTTCTTTCCGTTTGATGACTGAGTTGTATTCCATGGAGAAAACACCAAATGGAACTAGCTTGGTCATGAGAGGCTGAGATGAGACCTGAAGGATGAGAAGAACCTGGTTTATGTGAAAGAAAGAGCCACGCTGGCCGGGCGCGGTGGCTCACGCCTGTCATCCCAGCACTTTGGGAGGCCGAGGCGGGTGGATCACAAGGTCAAGAGATTGAGACCATCCTGGCTGACACGGTGAAACCCCGTCTCTACTAAAAATACAAAATTAGCTGGGTAGGGTGGCGAATGTCTGTAGTCCCAGCTACTTGAGGCTGAGGTACGACAATCGCTTGAACTGGGAGGCGGAGGTTGCAGTGAACTGAGATCCTGCCAGGGCCCTGCAGCCTGGATGACAGAGTGACAGGCCATCTTAAGAAAAAAAAAAAAAAAAAAAAGCCTTGTTTTAGGAGCAATCAGCGTATGCCAAGGTCCTGAGTTGGATGAAGAAGGCTTGAAGATTTCCTATTACAGCGTCTATTGTCTTGTTTTCGTGCTACTTTCTCAGATTGTTACCAGTTAAGGTCCAGGCCGGGTGCGGTGGCTCATACCTGTCATCCCAGCACTTTGGGAGGCCGAGACGGGCGGATCACGAGGTCAGGAGATGGAGACCATCCTGGCTAACA
>NW_022311224.1:1068-1727 GCF_002776525.5 Piliocolobus tephrosceles
CCCTGCTTGTCACCCAAGCACTTTGGGAGGCTGAGGTGGGTGGCTCACTGGAGTCCAGTTTACCATCAGCCTGGGTAACATGGTGAGACCCTGTCTCTACAAGAAAAAAAAAAAAAATTAGCCAGGTGTAGCCGTGCACAGCTGTGGCCCCAGCTGTTCCGGAGGTTGAAGTGGGAGGATGGCTTGAGCGTGGCAGGTGGAGGCTGCAGTGAGCCATGATCGTGCCCCTGCACTCCAGCCTGGGCGACAGACTGAGACTTTATCTCAAAAATAAAAAAATGTAAAAAACGAAAGAGTTTGTAGCAAGACTTGTTGGTTGGATAGGACCTGAGAGAAAATGCTTTTTTTGTTCATGGTTTTGCAACCTGAACAACTGTTAGGATACCTTACGGTTTAATGGGAAGCACCCAGGGTTGGAATCTGCAAACCTGCAACGTCAGTTCCATTTACCATGAGACCCCAGGCAAACTGCCTGCCTTCTGTGACACACAGTCATATCGTTTCTCCTTCCTTCCTTCCTTCCTTCCTTCCCTCCCTCCCTCCCCTTTCTCTCTTTCTTTCTTTCTTCCTTCCTTTCTTTTCTTTTTTCCTTTCTTTCTCTTCTTTCTCTACTTTCTTTCTCTCTGTCTCTCTGTCTCCCTCCTTCCTTCCTTCCCTCA
>NW_022311224.1:1827-3915 GCF_002776525.5 Piliocolobus tephrosceles
CCCTCCCCTCCCCTCTTTTTCTTGACTGAATTTCGCTCTTGTCGCCCAGGCTGGAGTGCAATGGCAGGATTTTGGCTCACTGCAAACTCCACCTCCCAGATTCAAGAGATTCTCCTGCCTCAGCCTCCCGAGTAGCTGGGATGACAGACATGTGCCCCCATATCCAGCTAATTTTTTTTTTTGAGATGGAGTCTTGCTCTGTCGCCCAGGTTGGAGTGCAGTGGTGCGATCTCGGCTCACTGCAACCTCCGCCTCCTGGGTTCACGCCATTCTCATGCCTCAGCCTCCCGAGTAGCTGGGACTACAGGCGCCCGCCACTTCGCCTGGCTAATTTTTTTTTGTATTTTTAATATAGACGGGGTTTCACCGTGTTACCCAGCATGGTCTTGATCTCCTGACCTGGTGATCTGCCCTCCTCAGGCTCCCAAAGTGCTGGGATTATAGATGTGAGCCACCGTGCCCGGTCTTTTTTTTTTTTTTTTAATTAATTAATTTATTTATTTTTTGAGTTGGAATCTCGCTCTGTCGCCCAGGCTGGAGTGCAGTGGCCCCGTCTCAGCTCACTGCAACCTCTGCCTCCCGGTTCAAGCAATTCTCTGCCTCAGCCTCCTAAGTAGCTGAGATTATAGGCACCCACCACCATGCCCAGTTAATTTTTGTATTTTTAATAGAGACGGGGTTTCGCTGTATTAGCCAGGATGGTCTCGATCTCCTGACCTTGTGATCCACCTGTCTCTGCCTCCCAAAGTGCTGGGATTACAGGCGTGAGCCACCGCACCTGGCCTGAGTTAACTCTTTACTGCACAGAGCTCCCCAAGATCTCTCCCGAGTATGATTTTATGATTTTGACCTTATGATTTTGCAGGAAATCTATGACGACACTTGAGTGTTTGACATCATACACACATAAAGGATAAAGGGTGACTCTTGGGTATTTAAATCTGGAGAATGGGTCTTGACGGTAGGTTCGGTTCAACTCATCAGATAGGAGGTGCTGACCGAATTCCCAGGGCCTCCCGGAATCCACGGCTTTGAGGGATAATAGCAGGTGTACTTTTGCAGGAGACATCAGAAAGAAAGAAATCACAACATGGGCCAGGCATGGTGGCTCACACCTGTAATCCCAGCACTTTGGGAGGCTGAGGCGGGCGGATCACCTGAAGTTGGGAGTTCGAGACCAGCCTCAGCAACATGGAGAAATCCTGTCTCGACTAAAAATACAACAGTTAGCCCGGTGTGGTGGTGCATGTCTGTAATTCCAGCTACTTGGGAGGTTGAGGCAAGAGAATCGCTTGAACCCAGGAGGCGGAGGTTGTGGTGAGCCGAGATCGGGCCATTGCACTCCAGCCTGGGCGACAAGAGCAAAACTCCATCTCAAACAACAAAACAAAAAAGAAATCATTACATGATTTTTTAAAGGAGAAGGAGAGAGGTCCACCCATCCTGATGGTCCATGAGGATGTGGGCACAGCCTCTGTGTGTGTTGGAGACAGTGTCCCAGTTCTCCTGTGAGGTCCACCCATCCTGATGGTCCATGAGGATGTGGGCACAGCCTCTGTGTGTGTGAAGGGGCCAGTGTCCCAGCTCTCCTGTGAGGTCCACCCATCCTGATGGTCCATGAGGATGTGGGTACAGCCTCTGTGTGTGTGTTGGAGACAGTGTCCCAGCTCTCCTGTGAGGTCCACCCATCCTGATGGTCCATGAGGATGTGGGCACAGCCTCTGTGTGTGTTGGAGACAGTGTCCCAGTTCTCCTGTGAGGTCCACCCATCCTGATGGTCCATGAGGATGTGGGTACAGCCTCTGTGTGTGAAGGGGCCAGTGTCCCAGTTCTCCTGTGAGGTCCACTCATCCTGATGGTCCATGAGGATGTGGGTACAGCCTCTGTGTGTGTGTTGCAGACAGTGTCCCAGTTTTCCTGTGAGGGCCACTCATCCTGATGGTCCATGAGGATGTGGGTACAGCCTCTGTGTGTGTGTTGGAGACAGTGTCCCAGTTTTCCTGTGAGGGCCACTCATCCTGATGGTCCATGAGGACGTGGGCACAGCCTCTGTGTGTGTGTGAAGGGGCCAGTGTCCCAGTTCTCCTG
>NW_022311224.1:3925-7215 GCF_002776525.5 Piliocolobus tephrosceles
GGACACAGCCTCTGTGTGTGTGTTGGAGACAGCGTCCCAGTTGTCCTGTGATGTCCTGTGAGGTCCACCCATCCTGATGGTTCATGAGGACATGGGCACAGCCTCTGTGTGTGTGTGTTGGAGACACATATCATTCAGTATTTTCTTATCTTTCTCCTGAGACTTTTTGTTTTTCAAGGCTAGATCTGCAGTTCACTAGCCTGGAAGACCTGGGAAAGGTATGACCCATCCCGGTGACCTTTTGTACCTGAAATAGGGTTAGTCAAATGAGATTGGATTGCAGGCTGACCTCAGGGTGCCTGTTCTGTTGCCCTGTGTTCCAGGGGATTTCTTTAAAGACCCTCTTCCGGAAGCAGATCTGTACATCCTGGCCAGGATCCTCCATGACTGGGCAGATGGAAAGTGTTCACACTTGCTGGAGAGGGTCTACCATACTTGCAAGCCAGGTAAGCTGTGGGGTTTGCATTTCAGCTGTGCTTGTGACTCGGAGCAGAACTACATGAGTCACATTTAGAAGGCAGGCACTGAAATCATCCCACAGGTAAGTGTAGACATCTTGTCAAATGGCTTTCCTTTTAGATAACTACCTACAAGGAATAGGGTCCTAATTTCTCTTCTACTGATAAAACCACATAAAGATGGAAAAAGTGAAACGTCCTCTGAAACTTCAGCGGTCTCATTTTGGTGAAACTGTTTCAGAATTAGGCTAGTATTTGTGTGTGTCATGAGGACAGTGCCTCACTGACTTCTGAGGTCCACCCATCCTGATGGTCCATGAGGACGTGGGCACAGCCTCTGTGTGTGTGTTAGACACAGTGTCCCAGCTCTCCTGTGAGGTCCGCCCATCCTGATGGTTCATGAGAATGTAGGCACAGCCTCTGTGTGTATGAAGGGGACAGTGTCCCAGTTCTCCTGTGAGGTCCACTCATCCTAATGGTTCATGAGGACGTGGGTACAGCCCCTGTGTGTGTGTTGGAGACAGTGTCCCAGTTCTCCTGTGAGGTCCACCCATCCTGATGGTCCATGAGAATGTGGGCACAGCCTCTGTGTGTGTATGTTGGGGACAGTGTCCCAGTTCTCCTGTGAGGTCCACTCATCCTAATGGTTCATGAGGATGTGGGTACAGCCCCTGTGTGTGTGTTGGAGATAGTGTCCCAGTTCTCCTGTGAGGTCCACCCATCCTGATGGTTCATGAGGATGTGGGCACAGCCTGTGTGTGTGTGAAGGGGACAGCGTCCCAGTTCTCCTGTGAGGTCCACCCGTCCTGATGGTCCATGAGGATGTGGGCACAGCCTGTGTGTGTGTGAAGGGGCCAGTGTCCCAGCTCTCCTGTGAGGTCCACCCATCCTGATGGTCCATGAGGATGTGGGCACAGCCTCTGTATGTGTGAAGGGGACAGCGTCCCAGTTCTCCTGTGAGGTCCACCCATCCTGATGGTTCATGAAGACGTGGGCACAGCCTCTGTGTGTGTGAAGGGGACAGTGTCCCTGCTGTCTCTTCTGTGAGGTCCATCTATTCTGTGATATTCCATAAAGACCTGGGCGCAGCCTCTGCGTGTGTGATGGAGACAGTGCCCCGACTATCCTATGAGGTTTGGCTGTCCTTATGGTTCACTGGGACTTTGGCACAGTCCGTGTGTGTGATGTGGACTGTGCCCCTCCCTTTCTAGGTGGTGGCATTCTGGTAATCGAAAGCCTCCTGGATGAAGACAGGCGGGGTCCTCTGCTCACGCAGCTCTACTCTCTGAACATGCTTGTGCAGACGGAAGGGCAGGAGAGGACCCCCACCCACTACCACATGCTCCTCTCTTCTGCTGGCTTCAGAGACTTCCAGTTTAAGAAAACAGGAGCCATTTATGATGCCATTTTAGTCAGGAAATAACTTTTTCTTGTGATCTGGAACTACTGTCAAAGCTCACAAAACATAATAATAAAGAGATGTATCTCCCGTGGCTTCTTGTTCTTGGTGTTCACACGATAAGTGACTGGAGGTTTCTATGGACAGGTTTGGACCGCCTCTACTTTGTAGATTATTTCCCGGGCTTTACTGAGGACCAGACTGATGGGGATGTGAGCTCAGCTTTGACATTGACCGTAGGCAAAATTTGGGTCCTCTTCATGCTTTGAGGTGGAGCTCCAGTGTTCACTTTGAGGGGTGTCTGTTAGAAGCTTCATCCTGAGGCTGGGCGCGGTGGCTCACGCCTGTAATCCCAGCACTTTGGGAGGCCGAGGCGGGCGGATCACAAGGTCAGGAGTTCAAGACCACAGTGAAACCTCGTCTCTACTAAAAATACAAAAAAAAGTAGCCGGGCGCGGTGGTGGGCGCCTGTAGTCCCAGCTACTCAGGAGGCTGAGGCAGGAGAATGGCATGATCCCGGAAGGTGGAGCTTGCAGTGAACCGAGATCGCGCCCAGCGATTGTATGTGTGAGCCAGTGCGCCCAGCCAGCACTGGGAGAGTATAAATTCCTTCTTCTTCAGCCCCAAGTTTTGGGTCATTATCTCTGGTGGTCCTAGCAAACTCATCTGCAGAAAACAGTAAGGAATGGTGTGTACATTTCAAATTTTAAGTTTGAAAAAGCACAAAAGAATCTGTTTCTTTTTGCAATGTCTCATCTGTTTAAAAAGACCTCTTTCACAGAAGAGAGAGCGAATGATTCAGGAATATTTGCAGAGTTGCATGACACCTTTTAAAATTAGATTAAACAGGAAGAAAAGAGACTCAGGGACATGTTAATTCTCGATTGGGGAGTTCTCATAAACTAAATGGTCTAATTTCCAAATGTTCAGGCTGAAGTCTGACCTCTTTCGAAACACTTGCTTATGTCCGTTGTGGGAATGGCAACTGGTGATCACCCGCTCCATGGACTTGTGGCGAATGTACATTCTCGGGATGATGGCTGTCTGACCTCTCCATTCACCGTGAGAACCTCAGGGGCTCCTCTTCCAAGTTCAGGAGCCAGGTGGTTCCAGAAGGTGTCCATGATACCAGCTTTTCTTTCCCAAGGCAGAGCATTCAGACAGATGCTAATTCCTTCCCACCCGCCCAAAGTTCTTTTTCACTCATGCCACTGGGCTGGGGTTCCTGGGAGTGGGAAGGTGTATTTATTTGGGATTATTTTTCCCTCTTGTCCTTAAATCCCAAGTCCTGGTGAGTTAATTGAGATCATAGTGTACCAAAATCTATTTTTTCCTCTTATTTCTTCTCCTTCCTTCCTTCCCTCTCTTTCTCTCTCTCTTTCTTTCTTCTTTCTTTCTTTCTTTCTTTCTTTCTTTCTTTCTTTCTTTCTTTC
>NW_022311224.1:7225-7598 GCF_002776525.5 Piliocolobus tephrosceles
TTTCTTTCTTTCTTTCTTTCTTTCTTTCTTTCTTTCTTTCTTTCTTTTTCTTTCTCTCTTCCTTCCTTTCTCTTTCTTTCTTTCTTTCTCTCTTTCTTTCTTTCTTTCTTTCTCCCTTTCCCCTCCCTCCCTCTCTTTCTTTCTATCTATCTCTTTCTTTCTTTCCTTCCTTCATTTCCTTCCTTCCTTTCCCCTTCCTTCCTTCCTTTTCTCTTTCTTTCTTTCTTCCTTCCTTCCTTTCCCTTTCCTTCCTTCCTTCCTTCTTCCCTCCCTCCCTCTTTCTTTCTTTCTCTCTCTTTCTTTCTCTCCCTTTCTTTCTTTCTTTCTTTCTTTCTTTCTTTCTTTCTTTCTTTCTTTCTTTCTTTCTTTCTCT
>NW_022311225.1:0-3119 GCF_002776525.5 Piliocolobus tephrosceles
AAAATAAGATTAGATCAGTAATAAATTCTCCCTAAAAAGCAAAACCCGGGGCCGGGCGCGGTGGCTCAAGCCTGTAATCCCAGCACTTTGGGAGGCCGAGACAGGCGGATCACGAGGTCAGGAGATCGAGACCATCCTGGCTAACACGGTGAAACCCTGTCTCTACTAAAAATACAAAAACTAGCTGGGTGAGGTGGCGGGCGCCTGTAGTCCCAGCTACTCGGGAGGCTGAGGCAGGAGAATGGCATAAACCCGGGAGGTGGAGCTTGCAGTGAGCTGAGATCCGGCCACTGCACTCCAGTCCGGGCGACAGAGCAAGACTCCGCCTCAAAAAAAACAAAAAAAACAAAAAAAACAAACAAACAAAAAAAAAGCAAAACCCGGGGCGGAGCAAGATGGCCGAATAGGAACAGCTCCAGTCTCCATCTCCCAGCGCGAGCGACACAGAAGACCGGTGATTTCTGCATTTTCAACTGAGGTACTGGGGTCATCTCACTAGGGAGTGCCGGACAATCCGTGCGGGTCAGCTGCTGCAGCCTGACCAGTGAGAGCTGAAGCAGGGCAAGGCATCGCCTCACCTAGGAAGCGCGAGGGGGAAGGGAGTCCCTTTTCCTAGCCAGGGGAACTGAGACACACAACACCTGGAAAATCGGGTAACTCCCACCCCAATACTGCGCTGTAACACCGGCACACTGGAGAATATATCCCACACCTGGCCAGGAGGGTCCCACGCCCACGGAGCCTCCCTCCTTGCTAACACAGCAGTCTGCGGCAATCTAACCGCAAGGCAGCAGCGAGGCTGGGGGAGGGGCGCCCCCCATCGCTGAGGCTTAAGTAGGTAAATAAAGCCGCTGGGAAGCTCGAACTGGGTGGAGCTCACAGCAGCTCAAGGAAACCTGCCTGTCTCTGTAGACTCCACCTCTGGGGACAGGGCTCAGCTAAAGGAGCAGAAGCCTGTGCAGACGCGAATGACTCTGTCTGACAGCTTTGAAGAGAGCAGTGGATCTCCCAAGACGGAGGTTGAGATCTGAGAAGGGGCAGTCTGCCTGCTCAAGTGGGTCCCTGACCCCTGAGTAGCCTAACTGGGAAACATCCCCCACTAGCGGCAGTCTGACACCTCACACCTCACAGGGTGGAGTACACCCCTGAGAGGAAGCTTCCAAAGCAAGAATCAGACAGGTGCACTCGCTGTTCAGCAATATTCTATCTTCTGCAACCTCTGCTGCTGATACCCAGGCAAACAGGGTCTGGAATGGACCTCAAGCAATCTCCAACAGACCTATAGCTGAGGGTCCTGACTGTCAGAAGGAAAACTATCAAACAGGAAGGACACCTATACCAAAACCCCATCAGTACGTCACCATCATCAAAGACCAGTGACAGATAAAACCACAAAGATGGGGAAAAAGCAGGGCAGAAAAGCTGGAAATTCAAAAAATAAGAGCGCATCTCCTCCTGCAAAGGAGCACAGCCCATCGCCAGCAACGGATCAAAGCTGGTCAGAGAATGATTTTGAGAAGATGAGAGAAGAAGGCTTCAGTCCATCAAACCTCTCAGAGCTAAAGGAGGAATTACGTACCCAACACAAAGAAACTAAAAATCTTGAAAAAAGAGTGGAAGAATTGACAGCTAGACTAATTAATGCAGAGAAGGTCATAAACGAAATGACAGAGATGAAAACCATGACACGAGAAATACGTGACAAATGCACAAGCTTCAGTAACCGACTCGATCAACTGGAAGAAAGAGTATCAGCGATAGAGGATCAAATGAATGAAATGAAGCGAGAAGAGAAACCAAAAGAAAAAAGAAGAAAAAGAAATGAACAAAGCCTGCAAGAAGTATGGGATTATGTCAAAAGACCAAATCTACATCTGATTGGGGTGCCTGAAAGTGAGGGGGAGAATGGAAACAAGTTGGAAAACACTCTTCAGGATATCATCCAGGAGAACTTCTCCAACCTAGTAGGGCAGGCCAACATTCAAATTCAGGAAATACAGAGAACGCCACAAAGATACTCCTCCAGAAGAGCAACTCCAAGACACATAATTGCCAGATTCACCAAAGTTGAAATGAAGGAAAAAATCTTAAGAGATTTTTTCGCCAGAGAGAAAGGTCGGGTTACCCACAAAGGGAAGCCCATCAGACTGACAGCAGATCTCTCGGCAGAAACTCTACAAGCCAGAAGAGAGTGGGGGCCAATATTCAACGTTCTTAAAGAAAAGAATTTTAAACCCAGAATTTCATATCCAGCCAAACTAAGTTTCATCAGTGAAGGAGAAATAAAATTCTTTACAGATAAGCAAATGCTTAGAGATTTTGTCACCACCAGGCCTGCCTTACAAGAGACCCTGAAGGAAGCCCTAAACATGGAAAGGAACAACCGGTACCAGCCATTGCAAAAACATGCCAAAATGTAAAGACCATCGAGCCTAGGAAGAAACTGCATCAACTAATGAGCAAAATAACCAGTTAATATCATAATGGCAGGATCAAGTTCACACATAACAATATTAACCTTAAATGTTAATGGACTAAATGCTCCAATTAAAAGACATAGACTGGCAAACTGGATAAAGAGTCAAGACCCATCAGTCTGCTGTCTTCAGGAGACCCATCTCACATGCAGAGACATACATAGGCTCAAAATAAAGGGATGGAGGAAGATCTACCAAGCAAATGGAGAACAACAAAAAGCAGGGGTTGCAATCCTAGTCTCTGATAAAACAGACTTTAAACCGTCAAAGATCAAAAGAGACAAAGAAGGCCATTACATAATGGTAAAGGGATCAATTCAACAGGAAGAGCTAACTATCCTAAATATATATGCACCCAATACAGGAGCACCCAGATTCATAAAGCAAGTCCTTAGAGACTTACAAAGAGACTTAGACTCCCATACAATAATAATGGGAGACTTCAACACTCCACTGTCAACACTAGACAGATCAATGAGACAGAAAGTTAACAAGGATATCCAGGAATTGAACTCATCTCTGCACCAAGCAGACCTAATAGACATCTATAGAACTCTCCACTCCAAATCAACAGAATATACATTCTTCTCAGCACCACATCACACTTATTCCAAAATTGACCACATAATTGGAAGTAAAGCA
>NW_022311226.1:0-4511 GCF_002776525.5 Piliocolobus tephrosceles
GTTTCCCTTCTGTAGAACAAATTAATGTTCCTTGCAGCCGCTCTTGCTACTAGGCCTGTGCAGAGCATGGACAGATTCTACAGCGGATCCAGCCAGAGACTGCCCCAGAGAAACCCGCAGGGGTGGGATGGGATGAGTGAGGTACGCTGGGATTGGAATGTTTGTAGGATAGCATGATAATATGAGGAGCAGCTGGATTCCCAAGAAATTGCAATTTCCTCACTCGCACAGACTAAGGGACTGATTTCCAGTCTGGAGAATGGGAGGGCAGGATGAGCTGTGGAGGCGCAGGCTGGTGGTTTGGGGGGTGGCATGATGTAAACGTAGCTGTTCACTGTTGTAGTTTGCCGCCACTAATTGAGTCTGGCTAGGTTCCAGGTGGGTCAATAATCTCAAATGGGGCCGGGCTCAGTGGCTCACACCTGTAATCCTAGCACTTTGGGAGGCTGAGGCGGGCGGATCACTTGAGGCCAGGAGTTCAAGACTAGCCTGGCCAACATGGTGAAACCTCGGATCTCTACCAAAAATATAAAAAATTAGCCGGGTGTGGGGGTGTGCGCCTCTAAGCCCAGCTACTCGGGAGGCTGAGGCAGGAGAATCGCTTGAACCCAGGAGGTAGAGGTTGCAGTGAGCCAAGATTATGCCACTGCACTCCAGCCTGGGCAACAGAGCGAGAATCCGTCAAAAAAAAAAAAAAAAAATCCCAAATGGGGAGAGGTGAGGTGGGGTCTGTCATGCCAAGGAGTTGGTCTTTATATTACCTGACTCCCATCTCTTTCCTCAATCATTTGAACGTTTGATAATTTGAATGTTTGAATGTTTGATCCTCATGATCAAACATTCCCCTGTTACCCTATAGACCCCTTCATGCTCCCCCAACCCCTCCCCACATCCTCTCCGATATCCACCAGCTCTAGCCCCCAGGGTAAAAACATCCATCTGTCTCCACCATCAAGTGAAAGCAAATAGTGACTTCCTTGCCTCAGCCATTGCTGAGCCAGTTGCACGGCAAGGAGGAAACCCCACCCAAGGCCCACCTAACCCCTGACCTCCTTTTCATCCAAGCCGGTGCGCACTGATCCCGTGTCTGCCTGCCTATTATCCACTCCAGCTCCTGTTCCCTCTATCCTGGGTACTGCTGAACCGCTTGGGAGTAGCAGGCTGAGAAGTTCTGGTGTCCCTCCTGCAGCAAGGCTGTCGGAGGGCACGGGAGGATGGGGGCGCCGGCTGGAGTAAGCCATAGCCAGGGCAGGAAGGAGCCCTACACAGATCTCCCTCAGCTGTGAACTCCACAATGACCCACCTCACAGTCAACAACACCAATGGACACTCGTTTCTCTACTCCTGTTATTACTAGGCACCCATTTCTTTCCACCCAAGGCTTTGTTCACCATCCTCAATTATTCATGTATTATTTTTTTGAGATGGAGTCCAGACTGAAGTGCAGTAGCACAATCTCGGCTCACTGTAGCCTCTGCCTCCCAGGTTCAAGCGATTCCCCTGCCTCAGTCTCCCGAGTAGCTGGGATTACAGGCATGTGCCATCATGCCCGGCTACTTTTTGTATTTTTAGTAGAGACAGGGTTTCACCATGTTTGCCAGTCTGGTCTCAAACTCTTGACCTCAGGTGATCTGCCTGCTTTGGCTTCCCAAAATGCTGGGATTACAGATGTGAGCCACTGTGCCCAGCCAGTACCCCCAATTATTTCAGTATTCATGGTCCATAGGAAGGAATATATATGTTTTGTTGTTGTTGTTGTTGTTGTTTATGTTTTGCTTTGTTTTTTGTATTTTTAGTTGAGATGGGATTTTGCCATGTTGGCCAGGCTGGTCTCAAACTCCTGACCTCAGGTGATCCTCCTGCCTCGGCCTCTCAAAGTGCTGCGATTACAGTTGTAAGCCACCATGCCGGGCCATGAATACATATGTTTTATTGAGTTCTTTTTTTCTTTTTTTTTGAGATAGGGTCTCACACTGTTGCCCAGGCTAGATTGCAGTGGCACCATCTGCTCACTGCAACCTCGACCTCCCAGGCTCAAGCGATCCTCCTACTTCAGCCTCCCCAGTAGCTGGGACTACAGGCGTGCACCACCATACCCAGCTAATTTTTATATTTTTTGTAGAGACAGGGTTTGGCCATGTTGCCCAGGCTTTTTGTTTTTCAATGAATGTATTTACAGCTATACATTTTTCCTTCTAGGACTGCTTTCTCTGCATTCCATACATTTTGATATGTTGGATTTTCATATTTGTCTCAAGGTTGTTTTTCTTTTTTATTTTATTTATTTTTATTTTTATTTTTTTGAGACAGTTTTGCTCTTGTTGCTCAGTCTGGAATATAATGGCATGGTCTCAGCTCACTGCAACCTCTGCCTCCTAGGTTCAAGCAATTCTCCTGCCTGAGCCTCCCGAGTAGCTGGGATTACAGGTGCCCGCCACCACACAGGGCTAATTTGTGTATCTTTAGTAGAGACGGGGTTGGTTTCACCATGTTGGCCAGTCTGGGCTCGAACTCCTGACCTCAGGTGATCGGCCTCCCAAAGTGCCGGGATTACAGGTATGAGCCAACGTGCCCGGCCTCAATAGGCTCAAGCAATCTTGTCACTTCAAGCCCCAAGTTGGGACTACAGGGACGGACCACTGTGTCTGGCTTAGATCATATTTTAAACATCTATTCTGCCTATCTCTGTTTTTCTTTTTTAATTTTTTTTTTTTTATTTTTATTTTTTGAGATGGAGTCTCGCTATGTCACCCAGGCTGGAGTGCAGTGGCGTGATCTCAGCTCACTAGAAGCTCCGCCTCCCGGGTTCACGCCATTCTCCTGCCTCAGCCTCCCGAGTAGCTGGGACTACAGGCGCCCGCCACCACGCCTGGCTAATTTTTTGTATTTTTTTTTTCAGTAGAGATGGGGTTTCACTGTGTTAGCCAGGATGGTCTCGATCTCCTGACCTCCTGATCCGCCCGCCACGGCCTCCCAAAGTGCTGGGATTACAGGCGTGAGCCACCACACCCGGCCCTATCTCTGTTTTTCTTATTGGAAAGTTTAATTCATTTCAGTTTAAAGGAATTCCTGATGTGGAAGGCCCAACTTCAGCCATTTTACCATTTGTGTTTTGTGTGTCTTGGAGCATTTTGTTCTGCATTTCTGCCATTACTGTCTTCTTTTCTGTTTACTTGACTTTTTGTAATGAGACTTTTTGATTCTCTTCTTATTTCATGTATTTTCTATAGATATTTTCTTTATGGTTACTGTGGGGATTACATTTGACATTCTATGTTATAATAATATGACTTTATTTTATTTTGAGACCGAGCCTCACCCTGTCACCCAAGCTGGAGTGCAGTGGTGTGATCATGGCTCATTGCAGTGTCAACCTCCTAGGCTCAAGCAATCCTGCCATCTCAGCTTCCCGAGTATGTGGGACTATAGGTATGGGCCACCATCCCCGGCTAATTTTTTAAAAAAATTTTTGTACAGACAAGGTCTTACTATGTTGCCTGAGCTCTTGAATTCCTGAGCTCAAGTGATCCTCTCGCCTCAGCCTCCCAAAGTGCTGGGATTACAGGCATGGGCCACTGTTCCCAGCAAAGGTTTAAATGATACCAATTTAACTTCAATAGCATAGAAATATTCTGTTCCATTAATTGAGAACTAGTCTTGCTATGTTGCCCAAGCTTAGATTTGAACTCCTGGGCTCAAGTAATCCTCCTGTTTCAGCCTCCCGAGTAGTTGAGACTACATGCGTGTGCCATTATGCCTGGCTATAGTATAAACATACTCTATTTCCTTTTTTCTTTTTCTTTCTGTTTTTTTTTTTTTTTTTTTTTGAGATGGAGTCTTGCTCTGTCGCCCAGGCTAGAGTGCAGTGGCATGATCTTGGCTCACTGCAACCTCTGCCTCCTGGATTCAAGCCATTCTCGTGCCTCAGCCTCCTGAGTAGCTGAGATTACAGGCATGTGTCACTATGCCCAGCTACTTTTTGTATTTTTAGTAGAGACAGTTTCACTATGTTGGCCAGGCTGGCCTTGAACTCCTGACCTCAGGTGATCCACCTACCTAGGTCTCCCAAAGTGTTGGGTTACAGGTGTGAGCCACAGCACCCAGCCTCAAATCTTATGTCTATATATTAACATTTGTATAGAAATGTTTTTCTGTTCAGCACCTGTTTATGCCTATACAGACAATCTTCACTTTTCCCCACACTGCAATCATTGATCACTATTCTTTGCTGTCAGCATCTCCCTGGAAGGCCACCCTTGTACTTTGCGTTTTAATAAACTCTTTTCTTGTTTTTTTAGATGGAGTCTTGCTCTGTTACCCAGGCTGGAGTGCAGTGGCGTGATCTCAGCTCACGGCAAGATCCGCCTCCCAGGTTCACACCATTCTCCTGCCTCAGCCGCCCCAGCAGCTGGGACTACAGGCGCCTGCCGCTATGCTCAGCTAATTTTTTTGTATTTTTAGTAGAGACGGGGTTTCACCGTGTTAGCCAGGATAGTCTCGATCTCCTGACC
>NW_022311226.1:4611-10584 GCF_002776525.5 Piliocolobus tephrosceles
TTTTTTTTTTTTTTTTTTTTTAAGACAAGGTCTCACTCTGTCACCCAGGTTGGAGTGCAGTGGTGCCATCATAGCTTACTGCTTGACTTCCTGAGATCAAGTGATCCTCCTGTCCTAGCCCTCCCGAGTAGCTGGGACTGCAGGTGCATGCCATCATGCACAGCTTATTAAAAACAATATATTTTTTTGAGAGACAGGATCTCACTATATGGTCCAGGCTGGTCTCGAACTCCTGGGCTCAAGCCATCCTCCAGCCTTGGCCTCCCAAAGTGCTGGGATTATAGGTATGAGCCACTGTGCCGGGCTTTGAATAAACTATTTTAACTGGATCTTGAGCTTTTTGGTTATTTTTTTGAGAAAGGGAAAAAAATAAAAGGCATCAGCTCTTTGTATCCCCCTGGAAGTCAAGGAGGTTAAGGGCCTTTTAACAATGAGGGAAGATGTGGCACCCTCAATAATGGACACCCACCTCTTCGCACCTCTCTGATCAGTAGCAGCAATAAGGAACCAGAGCACCGATTCTCAATGTTTGAAAGACAGGGTCCTTTTTTGCCCACCCTGGACCCCAGAACATGCATGCAAGGTGCTGTTGGGACTCAGCTGCGTGGCATGCAGCTGAAAGCATGGAATGGGTTACTACTACTGAACTAAGAGTTGAAATGGACTGAAACTAACCACAACTTATCACCTATTTTTTTTCCTCTGGAAATTGCAAGGTTTTGATAGACTCCACAGTTCCAAAATAGCTACCTCAGTTAGATCCTGCTGGCGCAATCATTTTCTAGGTGAGAAGACAGATTTCTTTCTTTCCTTCCCCCCTCCCCTCCCCTTCTTTTTTCTTTTCTTTTCTTTCTGATGGAGTTTCGTTCTTGTTGCCCAGACTGGAGTGTAATTGTGCGATGTTGGCTCACTGCAACCTCTGCTTCCGGAGTTCAAGCGATTCTCCTGCCTTAGCTTCCCAAGTAGCTGGGATTACAGGCATGTGCCACCATGCTTGGCTAATTTTGTATTTTTAGTAGAGACAGGGTTTCACCATGTTGGTGAGGCTGGTCTCAAACTCCCGACCTCAGGTGATCCACCTGCCTCAGCCTCCCAAAGTGCTGGATTATAGGTGTGAGCCACCGCACCCAGCCTAACCTGCCTTTTTATACTAATACATTACTTTGGGTCTCATTCCACATCACTTCCTCAGGGAGTATCCTTCCTCTCACCTCAGTCACTTCTACTTTTTTTTCCACGTATAGATGTTTTCTCAGGGACCGGAGGGTATGGGAGGAAGCCTTGGCAGGCCTCATCCCAAATCCCCGTTTCCCCGAACATCAGGCCCTCCCTCCTCTTCCTGTCCTCCCTGGCCTAGCCTGGGCTCCCTCCTGTTCTGAGGCAAGGCGATTGCTCCATTTCAGAGTGAGTGTGGAGTTCCCTGCACACACTGGTGACCTTGTGTCCAGAAGAAGTTAGAAGGAAGAGCCCAGGAAGTGCTGGAAGACGACAGGGCCTACTCTGGCAAGCTAGAAGCAAGCTCTGCATTAAATGCAAATATTGGCCTGGCGGTGGCTCACATCTGTAATCCCAGCACTTGGGGAGGCTGGGGCGGGAAGATCACTTGAGCCCAGGAATTCAAGACCAGCCTGGTCAACATAGTGAGACCCCATCTACCCACCCCCTGCGCCCCACACACACACCACCGCCACCAACAAAAATAAAATTAGCAGAGTGTGGTGGGGCGTGCCTTTGGTCCCAGCTGCTAGGAAGGCTGAGGCAGGAGGATCGCTTGAGCCCGGGAGGTTGGGGCTGGAGTGAGCCGAGATCATGCCACTGCAGTCCAGCCTGGGTGACAGAGCAAGACCCTGAAAGAAAAAAAAAAAAAAAAAGGGGCGGGGGGGAGACAGGGGGGGGGGGGGGGGGGGGGGGACGGGGAAAGGAAGGCAGGAAGGCAGGAAACAAACCAAAACAAGGCCAGGCGCGGTGGCTCACGCCTGTAATCCCAGCACTTTGGGAGGCCGAGGCGGGCGTATCACTTGAGGTCAGGAGTTGGAGACCAGCCTGGGTAACATGGCGAAACCCCATCTCTACTAAAAATACAAAAAATATAAAAATTAGCCGGGCGTGGTGGCGGGGTGCCTGTAATCCAGCTACTCTGGAGGCTGAGGCACGAGAATTGCTTGAACCCGGGAGGCGGAGATTGCAGTGAGCTGAGATCGCTCCAATGCACTACAGCCTGGGCGACAAGAGCAAAACTCCGTCTCAAAACAAAACAAACTCTCAAATATCCCTCGGGCTGGGTGTAGGGAGGAAACTCGGCCTGAGAGGGGCAGTGGCTAGAGCCAGTCAACGCTGCTCCGCACAGCCACGTTTCCATGGCTTCCTACGTCACTCAGGCCTTAGGGGGCGGGTCATGGAGCCCTATCCAATCAGGGGCGCCGGGGCGGGGCCCTGCCAACTGTCCATTCAGATGCGCCTGGGAGAGGAGGGCAGGGCCTGTGCCTCCCCACGGAGCCTTTGTTTCTGGCGTCAGCCCCTGCCAGGGCTCGCGTCTCCTTTTCTCCGAGAGGCCCAAGGTGTCTCCGCCGCAGCCTCTGTCGCACCGTGACCTGTACAGGTCGCGGGAGTCGTAGGGAAGGCGCTGGGACACCTGGAAGCCGAGAAATGGTGCGTGTGAGGGACTAGGCGTCCCCAGACCGGGGGGGGGAGGGGCTGGTTGGAACCGGCCGGAACCGGCTGTGGAGGGACCCAGGCCTCCCTGCGGGACTCCGGGGTCTGGGACCCGAGTTCCCTGGCGCAGCTGGGCCCACGGTCCCCTCGGCCGCAAGGTGGGGCTGGGCCAAGAGCTGGGACCCCGGGCGTCCTGTCCCGTCCCTGCGCGACGCCTGCGGCCCTGCAGCCCCGCGTCTCCCCAGCTGGTGCGGGGGCCGCGGGAGGGTCATGGGGGGAATCCCGCCTCGGGTGTGGGATTCGTGTAGCAGGAGCTGCGGTCTGTGGCTCCCCACCCCCGCTTTCTCCCTTTAAAAATTAAGAGTTTATTTGAGCAAACAGCGGTTCATCGGTGGAGAAGCTCTCGGTCGTGGTTTGTGGCTTGGGGATCCTTTGGAGGGGATGGAAGGAAAGGCTGTAAGGTGCAGGAGGAAGCGAACCAAATTCAGTACTTGGTTGGTGACAGTTATGTAGTCGCCTTATTTGCTCTATCCAGTTGGACATTTTCTGCTTATGTAGTCAGAGGTGGATTGGTGGTTGTGGTTTATTAACCCTGAATTTTATTTCCCTATAAACTGGTAATTTATAAGAATTTCATTTGAGACTGGAGCGTGGTGGCTCACACCTGTAATCTCAGCGCTTTTGGAGGCCAAGAGAGGAGGATCGCTTGGGCCCAGGAGTTGAAGACCACCCTCGCAATAGAGCGAGACCCCATCTCTATTAAATTTTTTTAAATGAACATATTCAGACTGAGACCAAAAAACTACTAAAATTTTTTAAAATATAAAATCAAATAAAATAATTTCATTTGATTTAGATTTTTGTTTCCTTGGGTAGGAAACCCGGACACCACAGCCACATCCTTCTAATTGCCTCCTAATTAATTATTTTAACACTCCCCAGGGGGACAGGGTCCCAAATCCTTGACCTTGTTCCTCTAGCCTGACTCCTCTAGGGCTTGTAAATAATTCTTGATACCACTTCTTTCACCATATTCCCAAAAACTAACTCCAGTCACGACATGGTCAATTCTTTGTCCTTTATTGCACATTTCAAACTAATTAATTTGTATTATTTTTTTCAAGGAGCAATTGATTGACCTTTTAAAAATATTCGTTTTCTGTTTCTGAACATTTCACAGGAGAGGAAAGCAGAGAATACATGTATGAGACCCTGCTGTAAGAAAACCTTTGTGCCTCTTCTCCTTTTCTCTCTCCTAGGCACAGGGATGTTCTCAGAATGTCTTTTGGTTGGCCTGGTGTCATGGCTCACGTCTGTAATCCCAACACTTTGGGAGGCCAAGGCGGGAGAATCACCTGAGGCCAGGAGTTTGAGACCAGCCTGAGCAACATAGTGAGACCTGGACCCTAAAATAAAAAACAAAAAACAAAAAACAGTGTCTTGGGTTGGGGTTCCCCTTTGGAAACTTTAAACTGTGATGTGTCTTCAGAGCATCCTCCTTTCCTGGTCCTGGGCTTCAGGGCTATTTGGGCTGACACAAGATGCCCACAGCAGCCAGATGTCTTGAAGGGTCTAGTGAATATCAGCCTGCTGAGTCTCCTCCCACTGGACAGCCTGAAGTGTGGGTTGGGGCCCCTTAGTAGAGGAGCTGGGTGTCCTGGGGTTGGAGGAGTCTCCTGATCTCCCATCTCTCTCAAAGCTCACCCCTGGGACACTCAGCTTTTTCTTCCCCTAATTCCAGATACCATTCCTTGTGGGACACATTGGTGTCCAGCCAAATGGACGATGGTATTGAGGGGAAAAACAGATACGATTCTTGCCATCTGGATTCTTTTAGACTAGTGAAGTGAGGAAACTTATCCCAAGGACAGGAAACGCCATCCTATTGAGGTGATGCAAGAACCTGAAAAGCAAAATGTACTTTAGGCAGATGGGGGACACAATGCAATGTCTCTTGGAAGGGTGCTCACTGAGCCCTTCAGTGAGCAGTTTACGGAGTGGATGATATCCCAGGTAATAGAATGACCTGACCTAGGCCAGGCGCAGTGGCTCACGCCTATAATCCCAGCACTTTGGAAGGCTGAGGTGGGCAGATCACTTGAGGCCATGAGTTCGAGACCAGCCTGGCCAACATGGCGAAACCCTGTCTACTAAAAATACAAAAATTAGCTGGGTGTAGTGGCAGCTGCCTCTAATCTCAGCTACTGGGGAGACTGAAGCATGAGAATCACTTGGACTGGGGAGGCAGAGGCTGCAGTGAGCCGAGATCATGCCACTGCACCCCAGCCTGGGTGACACAGTGAGACTCCCTCTCAAAAAAAAAAAGAATGACCTGAAGTGAGTCAGATATACCTCTGTTCCAGCTTAGCACAGCCCCTTCCTGGGTTTGTCTCCTGCAAAAGATTTGTTCACTTACTGCAGTTTTAGTTTAGTTTTTTTTTTTTAAGTAACTATAAATGTATTTCATCTGTAGCGCTTGAAATATAAGACAGTTTCCCAAAGAGGCAAGAAGGAAGTGGGTTTCGGGAAACATTAAATATCTAGTCTTATCTTTGTTAAAAATTACTACTTACGGCCGGGCGTGGTGGGTCACGCATGTAATCCCAGCACTTTGGGAGATCGAGGCGGGCAGATCATGAGGTCAGGAGATCGAGACCATTCTGGCTAACACGGTGAAATCCTGTCTCTACTAAAAATACAAAAATATTAGCCGGGCGTGGTGGCGGGCGCCTGTAGTTCCAGCTACTCGGGAGGCTGAGGCAGGAGAATAGCGTGAACCTGGGAGGTGGAACTAGCTTGCAGTGAGCCGAGATCGCGCCACTGCACTCTGGCCTGGGCGACAGAGCAAGACTCCGTCTCAAAAAAAAAAAAAAAAATTACTTTTTTCTTTCCCAAAGCAAGTGTAGTAAGTTTCTCAAGTATGTTATCTTTTTGGGGTGGGGAGGGGGGTGGAGGTGGTGATTTCAAATGGAATTCCAGGGCTTAGTGCTGGGAATACTACTAAGGAAAAGAAAGAAAAACTCTCTTCTATCATGACTGCAGAAAAATGAGTACATTTCCACAAGTAAGTGTAGTAAATAAATTGGTGAATTACAGAGATTCACCAAAACATCAATTCCTCTGCTTTGCATTGTGGCAAACTTGTGACAATGGATAACTGTTCTCTTCCTCTTATCTAGGCATCAGAGTTTAATGCAAAGTCCTACTAGG
The DNA here is from genome assembly GCF_002776525.5 of Piliocolobus tephrosceles. NCBI lineage: Eukaryota > Metazoa > Chordata > Mammalia > Primates > Cercopithecidae > Piliocolobus > Piliocolobus tephrosceles. The sequence goes on from NW_022311226.1 coordinate 10,474, forward strand.
ACAGGACTTGGCAACTCCTAAAAGTGTTCAAATATGATTGATTGATTGATTGATTGATTGATTGATTTTTTTGAGACGGAGTCTTGCTCTGTCACCCAGTCTGGAGTGCAG
>NW_022311226.1:10684-11098 GCF_002776525.5 Piliocolobus tephrosceles
TCTCGATCTCCTGACCTCGTGATCTACCCGTCTTGGCCTCCCAAAGTACTGGGATTACAGGCTTGAGTCACCGCGCCCGGCCTCAAATATGATTTAATACATGATTTATTACCATAGAAAGAATAAATAACACTTATTGTCTGAAAAGGATAGATACTTTTACTTTTTCTGTTAAGGTATGAAATATAAGTGCCTTACAATTTCCTTCCCTGCTATAAACAGTGAATTTGAATGATTTTGCTGGATTCTTCAAACCCTGGGTATTTTCTCATTGAAAATTAAGTGCATAACCTTGACTGGGAAACAGAGACAGCAGACTAGTGACTTCAAACTAAGGCCAATCTTGAGCCTTCAAAGAGAGGACATTATAGGCCCAGTTGTTCTTGCTGGGGAGCCTCCCCTGCAGTGTCTCAG
>NW_022311230.1:0-1039 GCF_002776525.5 Piliocolobus tephrosceles
TAGAAGCCTGAACAGCCAGACCCAACAGACGCCCACTCCACATCACCTGGACTCAGAAAACCCAGCACCACAGCTTGGAGGTGAGCACAGAGCCTCCCCCAACTCCTGCCCAAGTCGAGAAGATGTGCCAGAACTTCCTCCTGAAAAATCACTGCCCAAGACCTCACAGGCCCTGAGTCACTCCCTGCCTCCCAGCCTCAGGCAGCTCTGCCAGCTGTTTACTCCCCACCCTGCAGCAGGAAGAACGGGGAGGGCAGTACACCATGGGAAACTGGGGCCTATGGGGCTTGAGGGACAGCCCCAGGGTCTCAACGCATGCAAAGAACCCCAGAGCCCTGGCACCTGGCTCAGGACAACTCTTATTTCCTATGGAGGCTTCTCTGATGAGAGCCACTCAACAGGGGCACATCCCAGCAAACCCCGATGGCATATAAAGTGCCCTTCAGGTTTGTTAACAAGGATGTAGGGAGAATCACAGAAACAAATGAGAGGAAAGAAGGGTGCCCCTCAGCCAGCTCCCAGGTCCAGATGCACAGTACCTGGAGCTGGCAAAGCTGGAGGACAGTCTGCAGGGACTCCTGAGGTCTCCTGAACACTCGCCTGTCCTGGACTGGCACCCCCACACCCATCCAAGCCTTTGGAAAGGAGCATCAGGCTGGAAGCGGGTCCCACTCCCAAAGATCCCTCAAAGTCTCTCAGTCAGCACTCCACCACCCCAGCTCCTCTCCCTGCAACAAGCACAGGCTGGAGTGAAGAGTGGTTGGGGTTCCAGCCCTTTCGGGAAAAACTGCAAACCTGGCCTAGCTACATGGTCCACTGGGGCTCCTGGCTGTTTTCCTTCCACCGCCACCTGTAAACAGCCCATCATCTCTGACTTCCATCCCTGACAGCTTCTCTCACCAGACTCTGACTAGGGGCCGAACAACTCACGCATGCACATACACCCTATGGGTGGAAGTGTGTGCAGCGCCTACCCACGGGGGTTTCTGAGGACGGTCACTCCACCTCTCCAGCACACCCCGGGAGGCTGTACCGCCCT
>NW_022311231.1:0-2492 GCF_002776525.5 Piliocolobus tephrosceles
CCCGGCCTGCCATGACACTGAATGTTCTGAATTCAAGATGTTCTCATGAACTGTGTCAGTTGGCCTTCAGCCAGGAGGCGGTGCTTCCAAAAGACTGCCAGCTGTTCTGGTGGTAGTGGTGAGATTTGGACTTGCCTTATGTTACCCATGGGAAGTACTCTGGTGTCTCAGGGAACGGGTAGAGCCAAAGAGCTTCTAAAATTTCTTCTGTTATTTGTGTTAATCTACCAGGGTAGGTGGTTGAGCAAAACCAGGTGGGAACAAGGTCAGGTAAAGTGATGCTCTGGCTCTCTACGTGTAGGACAAGCAGAGGCTCCAGTGGGAATTGGAAGGCAGTTCTTGGGCCACTGGGGTAATTTTCCAGAGAGAAGTGATGCTGCCTCTACCTCTGTACAAGGAGAGTCCATATGAAGAATGGGGAGTAGCAGCTTGGCAGTAAGCCCCATCCAGCTCCCACACCCCTGGCAAGGCAAGTCTCACACCGACAGTGTTCCACTGGGAGTAGCTAGCTAAGTTTCAAGAAGTGTGAACTCAGAGCTCAAAACTGACCCATACCATAAGCCTCTCCTATTGAGACAGTAACTGCAGCCTTCAGGCCACACCCCTCCTGATCCACCTGCAGAGCAGGGGCTTCCACCTCCTGTGCTTGCTGCTGCATCATACATCCCACTCACCTCTCAGTTCTGGCCTGGGGAGTTTGTCCCCACACAAGATTATATCAAACATTTCAGTTGGGAGGTTCTCTCAACCTGTGACCAGCATTTGAGTTAGCTGGCAGATTTCTGGGAGGTCCTCTCCGAGGTAGAATCAGAAATGGCTTCCCTCCATCCTGCCAGAAACTGGGAACGTGCTGGAGACTCAAAGCACATCCCAATGCCACTCCTCATATACTCACCACTCTTCACTAAATCAACTCCAGCCCTGAGGAGGATTAGGGAAGGCCTTCCCCCATGGCCTAGATTGATAGGTTTCCCAATGGAGGTGTATACCTTAGAGTCAGTTTCCCCCTCTCACACCCCCTCTCACCCCTCTCACACAAATTTTGAGGAAACTCAAAATTTTCTGCCTTTGCTTATGGTGTAAGCTGCATCCTGCTGCTTCTTTCAAATGGTCTGTGGCTTATTTCAATTTTCCTGTTAAATTTCTGTGTTGCTTCTTGAAAGAAAGTTCAGTGCGAACCTCTGCATAACATTTTGTCTTTCCAAGTGCAAGAGGCAGGCTAACAATGCTTTCAATCCATCATCTTGGAAAACAAAAAAAAAACAGTTTTCTCATTTTTAAAGGTTTTGTTAAGATCTGTTAATGACTCACAAAGAAATAGTATTGGGTATATTTGAAATTAGTATTTATTCATTTATGTTGATAAGTGAAAATACAAGATAGTTATCAAGAAGGAAGTACTTAATATGTATATTTTAATATTCTTAGATGCAAATAACTTCACTTTTGATGTATTTTTATATTATGTCAGTTTCATTTCAACTTAGGTTTAAGGGGTTCTTGATAATCTGACATGATAAGTGGTGTCGGAATTGGCATTAAAATCCACCGTGCTCTACAGCACTTCATCCTTCTTCGGCAGGCACCAATTTGATCTTCTACTACTTTGCAGACATCTCTTCTGCAAACACCAGATAAACTGAGACAATGACCTTCAGCAGCACCCAAAGCACCTCTTACTGCAGGAAAGAAGATCCAGTGAGATAGTCAGTCCACAAATGGAATGTAAATCCATAAACACTCTTAAGTAACAGAATAAATTTAGTATGAGCATTTTTATGTGGGAACTTTTGAAATGGTTGCTGCTCATATGTCAGAGACACATGCAGATTCAGAAAGGTAGTAGTTCCAATCCTGGTTTGGCACAACAGTCACGGTATTTTTGGTGGGGAAAAGGGATATGGGAGGGGATGGTACATCTTCGTCTTTTCCTCTGGGTTTTCTCTGAGAAATGGCTGCTGCTTACCCCTGCGGCAAAAATGCAAGTGTCTTCTGCCAGAGTGGGTTACTGAGGGCCATGGTGATTCCACTTTGTGGCTGATACTGATAGTCCCTTTCTGCTTTTTTTGTTCCTAGCCAAAAAAGATGTTTCTGCTGTCTCAGGTATGCTGATTTCAGCAGTTGTTTTTTTCTGTATGGCTATTTGTTTTTTTTTTTTTTTTCTTTTTTCTTTCACTCTCTCTCTCTTCTTTTTTTCTTTTTTTTTGGCTTCACTGTGCTGCCGTCGTTTCTTAAGTGGTCTCTTGAACCCTCCCAGGGCTATTTTGGTTTGTATGTAGCTATCTGTATATTTTTTTCTTACGGGAACTGTAGAGTTAAAGGCTGGTATATCCTGCTCTTGCTCCCCCAAGTGATTTTATTCCCCCAAGCTAATATTTCAGGCTTTCAATGTATTCGTGCTTTCATCTGTTCAAACATAAGTAGAAATTACTTTTTCTCTCCACATTTAGATTTGCTCTGTCTACTTTAATTGCTAATAGTGTCTTAGTCAT
>NW_022311232.1:0-1492 GCF_002776525.5 Piliocolobus tephrosceles
CTCTTTAGTTTAATTAGATCCCATTTGTCAATTTTGGCTTTTGCTGCTGTTGCTTTTGGTGTTTTAGACATGAAGTCCTTGCCTATGCCTATGTCCTGAATGGTACCACCTAGATTTTCTTCTAGGGTTTTTATGGTATTAGGTCTAACATTTAAGTCTCTAATCCATCTTGAATTAATCTTCGTATGAGGAGAAAGGAAAGGATCCAGTTTCAGCTTTCTACTTATGGCTAGCCAATTTTCCCAGCACCATTTATTAAATAGGGAATCCTTTCCCCATTTCTTGTTTCTCTCAGGTTTGTCAAAGATCAGATGGCTGTAGATGTGTGGTATTATTTCTGAGGACTCTGTTCTGTTCCATTGGTCTATATGTCTGTTTTGGTACCAGTACCATGCTGTTTTGGTTACTGTAGCCTTGTAGTATAGTTTGAAGTCAGGTAGCATGACGCCTCCAGCTTTGTCCTTTTGACTTAGGACTGTCTTGGCAATGCGGGCTCTTTTTTGGTTCCATATGAACTTTAAAGAAGGTTTTTCCAATTCGGTGAAGAAACTCCTTGGTAGCTTGATGTGGATGGCATTGAATCTATAAATAACCTTGGACAGTATGGCCATTTTCACGATATTGATTCTTCCTATCCATGAGCATGGTATGTTCTTCCATTTGTTTGTGTCCTCTTTTATTTCACTGAGCAGTGGTTTGTAGTTCTCCTTGAAGAGGTCCTTGACATCCCTTGTAAGTTGGACTGCTAGGTATTTTATTCTCTTTGAAGCAGTTGTGAATGGAAATTCATTCATGATTTGGCTCTCTGTTTGTCTGTTACTGATGTATAAGAATTTTGTATCCTGAGACTTTGCTGAAGTTCCTTATCAGCTTAAGGAGATTTTGGGCTGAGACGATGGGGTGTTCTAAATATACAATCATGTTATCTGTAAACGGGAAAAATTTGACTTCTTCTTTTCCTAACTGAATACCCTTGATTTCTTTCTCTTGCCTGATTGCCCTAGCCAGAACTTCCAACACTATGTTGAATAGGAGTGGTGAGAGAGGGCATCCCTGTCTTGTGCCAGTTTTCAAAGGGATTTTTTCCAGTTTTTGCCCATTCAGTATGATATTAGCTGTGGGTTTGTCATAAATAGCTCTTCTTATTTTGAGGTACGTTCCATCAATACCGAATTTATTGAGTGTTTTTAGCATGAAGGGCTGTTGAATGTTGTCAAAAGTCTTTTCTGCATCTATTGAGATAATCATGTGGTTCTTGTCTTTGGTTCTGTTTATATGCTGGATTATGTTTATTGATTTGCGAATGTTGAACCAGCCTTGCATCCCAGGGATGAAGCCCACTTGATCATGGTGGATAAGCTTTTTGATGTGCTGCTGAATCCGGTTGGCCAGTATTTTATTGAGGATTTTTGCATCGATGTTCATCAGGGAGATTGGTCTAAAATTCTCTTTTTTTTTTTGTTGTGTCTCTGCCAGGCTTTGGTATCAGGAT
>NW_022311233.1:0-3564 GCF_002776525.5 Piliocolobus tephrosceles
ATCACACTTCCTGATGTCAAAATACATTACAGGCTGGGCGTGGTGGCTCATTCCTATAATCCCAGCACTTTGGCAGGCCAACGAGTGTGGATTCCCTGAGGTCAGGAGTTTGAGATCAGCCTGGCCAACATGACAAAACCCCATTTCTACTAAAAATACAAAAATTAGCCGGGCATGGTGATGGGTGCCTGTAATCCCAGCTACTTTGGAGGCTGAGACAGGAGAATCACTTGAACCCAGGAGGCAGAGGTTTCAGTGAGCCGAGATTGCATCACTACACAGAGTGAGACTCCGTCTCAAAAAAAAAAGCACACACGCACACAAGCAAAACAAAAAACAAAATGTATTACAAAGATATAGTAATTAAAACATATGGTACCAGCATAAATACAGAATAGAGATACCAGAAATAAACCCACACATATACAGTCAACTGATCTTCCCTGAGGGTTCCGAGAACACACAATGGGGAGAACACACAATGGGGAGAACACACAATGGGGACAAGAGGGTCTCTTCAATATATGGCCCTGGGAAAACAATCTCCACATGCAAAAGAATGAAATTGTACCTTTTTCTTACACCATCCACAATGACCAACCCAAAATGAGTTAAATATAAGACCAGACACTAAGACTCCTAGAAAACATGGGGAAAAGCTTAATGGTGTAGATCTTGACAGTGATTTTTTAGATATGACACTAAAAGCATAGGCAGCAAAAGCAAAAATAAGAGAAGTGGGACTAAGTACAAGCACCAAATATTTATTTTATTTCACTTTATTTTTGAATTTTTATCTATTTATTTATTTCGAGACTGGGTTATGAGCCTGGCTAATTTTTGTTTTTTGTTTTTGTTCTTTTTTGGTAGAGATGAGGTTTCACCATGTTGCCCAGGCTGGGCTCAAGTGCTGGGATTACAGGCATGAGCTACTGCTACCGGCCCAAGCACCAAATATTAACAGTGGTTATTTTGTTTTGTTAATTAATTAATTAATTTTTGTTTCTTTTTTTGAGACAGTCTCACTCTGTCACCCAGGCTGGAGTGCACTGGTGTGATCTTGGCTCACTGCAAACTCCACCTTCCTGCTTCAAGCGATTCTCATGCTTCAGCCTCCCAAGTAGCTGGGATTACAGTTGTGAGCCACCACGCCTGGCTAATTTTTTGTATTTCTAGTAGAGATAGGGTTTTGCCATGTTGCCCTGGCTTATCTGATTTGTTTTTCTAAGACCAGCCGAGCGGGCACAAAAGAACCAGTGGGTAGGCAAGTGTAGGAGCAAAACTGCAAGTTTATTTTTGTAACCTAAGGTGTGGGGGAGAAGTCTGTCGGCCTCCGGCAAAGGAGGCTGGCAGAGTCCCCCAGTGGGGCTCTCGGACGGACTTCCCACAGTCCCGACATCCCGACAGGAGTGGGGCTGTGAGAAGGCCACGTGGCTCACTGGCCAAGAGTGGCTTTTCTAGGAGTGGGAGGGCAATAGGCGGGCACGGGCGTGTCGGGGGGCGTTCCGCAGGTGCGACCAGGTAAATCTTGGTCTCTTCGGATTGACGTCACCTGGCGCATGCCCAGTTGGTCTGCACCTTCCTGGGCGCCGGCTGCCTTTTCATGCGCACGGGAAGAGTTGGTGGTGAAGAAGAACCTGGAAGTGCACCATCTTGCCTCCATTCGTCCAAACAGTCCAACCTTTTATTGATAATAGTGATAAAGGGGCGCCGTGGTCTGTCTGGCTACTTCCTGCTGTTAAGGGGCGTTGTTAAGGTCGGGGCCTATGGTTGGTATTTGGACACATGGATGAAAAATAAAATAAGGCACAGTATTAGTATAGGAATGAGGAATGGAAGCATTTGTTGGAATATGGGCAAAACCCAGAAGGATAGTCCTGGCAAGGTTGGGGAGTATGAGATAGTTAAGAAAATTTAGTAAGTTTGAGGTGAGTGGGGGAAAGCCAAACTGATTTCCACTGATTGCTTTCGGTAGGGGCCCTTTTTAGCTGGGAATGAGGAACGAGTGCGCAAAGTGCTTGTTGGCCAGGCAGCAATTAAGGAGTGGAGTTTTTGTGGAGTGGATGGCTTTCCCCTTACTCCTACTACAAAGATATTGGATGGAAGGCTAGGTCCAGAGAAGGACGGCAAAACAGAATAGGTAGCCTCGCTGTTGATTAAAAAAGTAATTGTCTTACCCGCTACCAGGAGAGTTACCCGCGGCTTGGCGAGGTTGATGGGGGTCCCCGAGTCTCGGCACCTTCAGTTGTCATCGTCCAGATATAGGAGCTGGAAGGAGCTCCCAGGATCCTGTGAAAGGGGGTCACGTGGAGGTGCGGCACCTGTTCTCAGGGTGGGGCAATCAGACTTGCAGTTTCCTCCCTGCTGGCAAGCAGGGCAGGGGGTTGCTGGTGGACGAGGGTTAGGACATTCACTGGCCTAATTTCCTGATGCCTTGCACTTATAGCAAGGCTGCGTTGGGGCTCGGGGACCTTGCAGACACCTGTTGGCATAGTGTCCTGCCTTGCCGCACTTATAGCAGGCAGGCTCCTTTTGTAGCCTTGGAGTCTGCGGAGTATGTGCTCTCTGGCCTGGGGTCACGACTGGGCTGTAAAGCCGCTGCTAGGAGCTGTGCCTTCTGTTCAAGGTGAGCCTGCCGTCTCCTCTCTGGAGCTATAGACCTTAAAGGCTAATTTAACTAGGTCTTGTATTGGTGCCTGAGGACCATCCTCTACCTTTTGAAGTTTTTTACGAATGTCAGGAGCTGATTGAGAAATGAAATAAGACGCCAAAATGGTGGCCCCTGTGGGGGAGGCCGGATCTAACCGGGTATACTGGGTTAGAACCTCAGTCAGTTTAGGGTAGAGGTTAGGATAACCTGGAGGTCATGCCAAGTTAAGTCATAGGCCTGACAAAGGTATCTAAATTCCTTTATGTATATGGTAGGATTAGCTGAGAAATCACCTAAACGCTTCTCAATTTTGGAAAGATCGGCCAATGAAAAAGGGACATGTACTCTGACTATCCCCTCCGCCCCAGCCACCTCTCGCAAAGGTGCTAACACTGTAGGAGGGTGTGGGCAGAGATAGGAGACTCAAGACAGCCAGTTGGGGGCCTCGAAGGAGGGACGGGACCGAGTGGATTACTAGTAGATAAGGAGGAGGAAGGAGGAGTCTGGATGGGGGGAGGAGGAGGAGTCTGGGCAGGAAGGGAGGGGGTGGAGAGAAGGAGGAGTATAGGGAAGAGAGCTCAAGGCCCAAAAGCCTTGTATGTAAATTTCGGACCACTTGCCTAGCCGCTGGCAGAAATTGCTGAGGTCGATCACACTACAGTGGAAAGGAAAATTAACCGCTTCCTCCTAAGGTCTTGTTCAAGCTGTAAGGTTTTTAAATTGGCTAGGAGGCACCCTAAGGGGGTGCTCTTTGGAAATTTGGACTAGGGGTTTCCCATTTGTTTCCTCTTTACCGACACACAATGGACACAATGGAAATGGAAGTGGATCTCTGCCTGGCTTCAAAGCGTCCTTTGGAACCAGCAGAGACAGACTGGAGGCTCATGGAGCCAAAGTGGAGATTACCTTCAGGC
>NW_022311235.1:0-2640 GCF_002776525.5 Piliocolobus tephrosceles
GGAGGTGCAACAATGCATTAACTTCCTATTGCTGCTGCAACAAATTACGACAAATGCAAACCTCCTCTCAGTCCTGGAAGTCAGGAGTCCCAGGGCTGAAGTCAAGGGGTCAGAATAGGTTGTGTTCCTGCCTAGAGTCTCCCAATTCATAGAGGCCACCATGCAGCTTGGCTCACAGCCCCACACCCCCCCGACCACTGCTCCAGCCTCAGCCCAGCACCCCTCCGGCCCCTGCCCCACCTTTGGCCCCATGCCCCACCCCCATCCTCAACCCCACAGCCCTCTGGCCTCTAATCTCATCCTCAGGTCTCCTCCTGAGGCAAACCCTCGTACTCCCTCTCATCAAGGCATATGTGAGGACACTGGACCCCACCTGTACAACCCAGGTGGGGGCCCCCATCTCACTGTCCGTTACAGTCACATCTGCCAAGCCTCTTTTGCCATGTAAACTTCGTTATACTAATATCATCATTTAACCAATCCATTGTAATGATGTAAAAATTGGCATTGTTTTCCTCCTAACAGATCAGTCACCCCTGTAACCTATAAATATTTGACTATTAAATACACAATACTGTAGGGGACAAAGATGAGGAAGACGGTTCCTCCCTGAAAGACGACTGGATCCTAGACAGAGGGATGAACGTTCTGAACAGAATCAACGTAACTCAACATTTGAGTCGGAAAGGCCATGCAGTAAGACTTTCAAAAAGCAACCAGAAAGTACGTACAGGTGCCTGAAGTTCACAGCCGAGCCTGGCGTCAGGAGCACGAGCGAGCGGACACGCACACTGGGCCCCAGTTTAAGATCAAATATAAGGAGCTTTCAACTGTAGTATTTAACTAGATCTTATTACAAAATAGCCTCTTGATTGCCGTTTATATCCAAAAAGTTCTCTGTAATTAAAGAAATTGATTTTCCCCTAAAAGACATTTCTCTATCTAACGTCCCATATAAACTAAATGGGTATATTAAGCAGAAAAAAGACAAATGTTTGACTTAGGGGGTTTGCCAACGACTTGGATAAGCATGATTTTCTTCTGGCCAAGCAGGGAGCCTCTGGACCAGACTGGAGAGGAGGAAAAACAAATTTCTACCGATCTCAATTGGGCACCAGAGTCTTCCCTGTCAGAATGTGGGTGTGGTGCTTCCCACACGCCAGCCTCTGACAAAACTCAGCCCAAGGGTGTGGGAAAAGGCCGTCTACTTCTGAAAAATCTATAAAGTGCAGACACATCAAAGCTTCAGAAGACTAAAGCACCAAGGAGACCACTGCACCCTTGGAGTTTACAGAAAATAAATGATCAGCATCACACGTGCCTGAGGTCCAGGGTCAGCTCCCATTTGCCACGATGCCGTGAGCACAGCCCTGGCTTCCCCTCTGATGCAGAGAGCTGGTCACTCCGCCGGCAGCACTCAGAGCTCAGAACATTCTAGATGAAAGCAACGTGTTCCTTATAAAATGGGGAACCGGGGCAGTACAACTGAAGCTCTACGACTATCTCAACTACTGAGTTTCGGGGTAGCATTAGGAAATCATGAGAATCCAAATCTCAATTTCATACAGACTCCAGATTCACTGCAGGTTCCAGAATTTCCTGAAACAATCTTCCAATTTATCACTCAGGATTCCCTTGCCAAAGCTAGTAAAGTCTAAATTCCTTACGGAAAAGCCACCATAAGCAAGATCAACTGACGCCCGCCCTTTCCACCAAACATATAAACTGTTACTCACACAAGACTGTGCTGGAGGCAGCTCTCAGCTCAAGCCGAATCCGTGAGACTTCATTATCCCCATTTTGGATCGAGTGTGAAAACTATCAGCAAACCAGGGCCCCAGTGTGAAGCAGAGAACAGATCCTCTGACGCCTGCCTGAACATTTCATTCTTACCTCTGTCTTGGATATTGAACACCCTCAGAGCTACTGAGTCACCCACATTTGCAGGTCATTTATCCAGCCACCAGGATAACAATTATGTGATAAAAATGCCTTCTCAGGGCTTTGTCATACTCGACAAGGAAGCTCAGGCTAGGTAAGCCCAAGAAAGGGGGAGTGTTCTCCAGACGGACAAAAACCAAGGAAAACCATGCAGAGACTCTCTCCAGAGAGCAGAAACACAGCCCGCTGTAGCCTTTCAGGCCCTGCTGGCCGCAGCCCTGCATTAGGCGGCACCATTTCCACAGATGCATCCTGCTGGGTCCATTTGAAAGGTCCCGCTTGCGAGAGATACTCACCCCCACTTCCAGCTCCTGCAAGACCCGCTGCAGCCCCACTCCACCCCAGGGGCCGACTGTGCAGCTCTTCCTGGCGAGACCCCTCAGAGCCTGCACAGCGTCTGAGACTGGGAAGCACCAAGAATCCAGAAATGCACAAACCCATGCTCTTCGTGCTGCTTTCTGGGTTCCAAGTTGTCTTCAGAACGAGTCCTGCATAAATCCCGGGCTAGGGAGCCGGCCACGGCCGAGCAGCACCCAGCTCATGCGCCCCACCCACCCCACAGAGGACCACGGAGGCCCCAGCACACTCTGTCCACTGGGCAAGACACCAGAAACAGCCACAGTTAGGGGTTCTGCCACCCGCCCCGCTGCCTTAATTACCTGCTGTGATCTGAAGTCTCATTGGTTGGGAAGGTGATCT
>NW_022311238.1:0-1806 GCF_002776525.5 Piliocolobus tephrosceles
AAAAAAAAATGAGCAAAAAAATGAGTAAAAAAATGAGCAAAAAAATGAGCAAAAAAATGAGCAAAAACACGTACCATTTTTGTTAGGATTGTAATAATTCTGCTTCATGTTATTATTCATGTCGTTGTTATAATAACTTGTTCCCATAAATTGAGTGTTTGTTTCGGTTTCGTTACTATATTCATCAACTAAAAAAAGGGAAATAAAAGAAAATTATAAAAATGAATTAGACATAAAATATGTACGTATAAATATAAGCATAAGTGTACACACGTATGTGTACGCATACACGAACAAACAATAAGCTAGTATATATATATATATATATATATATGTGTGTGTGTAAAATTTTATTACCTAATGGGATATCCTCCATATCGTCACACATGTCAGCCCAACGATCACTACTCTTGTTTGCAGTGTTTTCTGTTGGGTTATTTGTATTTTCATCTTTTCCATTACTATTATTATAATTATTCATATCACTAGCTGGTACATTATCCCCTTTCTCACCTTCATCGATATTCTTATCCTTACCTTCCATGTTGGATACGTTGTCATTATTTGCATTATACATATTTTCACTCGTTATGTTTTCTTTGTCTAAGCTACTAGTATTGTTGTGAAGAATATTATCATTATTTATTTGTGTCTGAACTTGCATGGTACTTTCTTCAACGGTTGCATTCATTATTAATTTGATTTTCTTTTAAAAAATATAATTATGTATATACATATATAAAGCCAATAATATAGCCGCTAATATAACCACTACTATAGACACTAATATACTCGCTTATTTTATTATTAATTTTTTATTTCTTTGTTATCGTTTACCACTTTAAAAACTTAAATAGCATTATAACCGCTGGTTCTTCTTTACTAGTTCTTGCTTAAAATTATGATAAAGTATTATAAATAATATATTTTTAAAATTTTGGTAAAAATTTATGTTTCAAAAATAAAAAATACTTCAAATTCGTAAATAATATATATATTTATGTATATACGTGTTGTTATTTCTTTTCTCCCATAAATAATATAAAATTATATTAAATTAAATGAATATAAAAAAAAAAAAAAAAAATTGAAATATCTGACAATTTTAATATATATATACATGTGTATTTTTTTGTTTTTTTTTTAAATATAGCTATTTAAATTTTTTAAAAATGTGTAAAAGTATTCTTTATTTTTTCTATATATATTTAAGGTTTTTTTTTTTTTTTTTTTTTTTTTTTTTTTTTTTTTTTTTTTTTTTTCTAAATATAATTTGTCCTTCTATAAATATTAAATATATATATATATATATATAAATATATGTGCATCCTTGTAATATATAACTATAAATTTTTTTTAAAAATATTATTGACCACTTCAGCAAAAAAATAATAAAAAGGTTCTGTACATATGTTTGATATAGTTATTTTTATATATGTGTACAAATAAGCATAAATACATTTTATTTATATATATATATAAACTTCTGAACACAAAAATAAATCTTGGTATATGTGCCTTTAAATTAAAATTGCGTTCTTTGTATGTGATTATTATGGACTTCTTAATACCTGAATATCATAATAGCTAAACATATTAATATCTAAACAATTATTCTTCTTCGTACAATAAAATAAAGAGCAAAATAAATAAATAGAAATGAAGAATCAAAAAAAAAAAAAAAAAAAAAAAAAAAAAAAAAAAAAAAAAAAAAAAAGTCCACAACTATTTAATAGTAAAAATTGAAACTTTCTCCATACATAACATCCATTTTTTCTTAAAAAAGAAAATAGTCTATATATATAT
>NW_022311238.1:1906-3611 GCF_002776525.5 Piliocolobus tephrosceles
ATATATATATAAATATATTTATATAATAATTTATTATTTTATCTCGTTACATAATCGTTTTTATAAAAATAAAACTTTTTAAATTATTTAAAAATATAAAAAGAAAAGATTAAATGAAAATAAAAGAAAAAAAAAATAAAAATAAAAAAAAAAATAAAAAAATTTTTTTTAAAAAAAAAATATAAAAAATAAAAAATATAAAAAAAAAATATTTTATGCTCATGTATATAATTTTTATACATATGTATATATATATATATACATATGTAAACAAATATATATATTATATTTATACATATGTAAACAAATATATATATTATATTTATACATGTTTATTTATTTTTTTTTTTTTTTTTTTTTTTTTTTATTTATGGCATTTTTTTTTTAGAAGGTTTAAATATAACATCATATTAGCTATATAACTGTATATTATACATATGTTAATATATACATGTGCTAATATATACATATGTATATAATATATGTAAATCTTTTTTTGTATTATTTATTTTTAAGTTTTATGAAAGTGCTTTTTTCTGTATATATATATATATATATATATATATATATATTATATATTATGTACATATATATAATATATATATATATATATGTATGTACATACATATATGCATATTTATTTAAAAATGTTTTCAATTTTTTCAGGCAATCACTTGATATGTACGTTTTAATAATTTATACGTACATATAAAATAAAATTTATAATTATATAATGTACATATGTAATTATTTTTACGTAATGGCAATTAAAAAAAAAAAATTACTAAAAACCACTTTTTTTTTTTAATAGAAAAATAGAAACATATGTGAATATGTGTTTTGGTACAGTTTTTTTTTTTTTGTTAGTATATATTAATTAAAAATGTGTTATATATGTATATAATATTTATATATATATATATATATATATACTTCATCTTTAATATGTATACATCAAATCACATAAGTTAATGTGTTAATATACATATGTACATGTATATTTTTGGTTTACATTTGTAGCTGAAACTTTAACTTTTCATAAATTGGCTAAAAAAGGTTATTTTAAGAACAATTTTTTTTCTTTTCATGTTTGGGTATAGTAGAAAATGTTAAATGTTCCCTGTTTAGAGGATAAATAGTTACATATATATGTACATGTACATATTTAAATTGTAGGGCGTTTTATTTTTTATTTTAAATGAGATATTATATTATTTGGCTAGAGTGTACAATTGTATTATGTGCATGGATATATATATATATATATATATATATAAAATTTTGTAATTTTTTTTTTTTTATGTGCCTGGTTCGTTTAATAAAACAAAATGTTAATGTGAAAAAAAATGTTAATGTGAAAAAAAAATGTTAATATGAAAAAAAATGTTGATATGAAAAAGAAAAAAATCACATTTATTCTTTCAATATAATGTTAAAAAGTTTTATTATTTCATTTTTGATTTTACTTAATTCACTTTATTTTTCATTTCTTATTTTACATATAATGTGACAAACGGTTTAGAATGTATAGATTAAATTATGTAAATTAAAAAAAAATATATATAAATAGATAAATAAATAAATAAATAAATAAATAAATAAATAGATAAATAAATAAATAAATAAATAGATAAATAAATAAATAAATAAATAGATAAATAAATAAATAAATAAATAAATAGATAAATAAATAAATAAATAAATA
>NW_022311238.1:3621-6063 GCF_002776525.5 Piliocolobus tephrosceles
ATAGATAAATAAATAAATAAATAAATAGATAAATAAATAAATAAATAGATAAATAAATAAATAAATAGATAAATAAATAAATAAATAAATAAATAAAAGGGAAGCAAAAGAATATTTGCTTGCAAACCATTAATACAGTACTATACATCTAGTATAACTACGAAATAAAAAAAAAAAAAAAAACGTATGAAACACAACATAAGTATATTGAGTGTTACCATTAGTGAGTATAATACCAAAAAAAAAGAAAAAAAGGAAATTCTTAGACATAAGAACGGCCCTGCTACTTCATATTACATATGCTCAGTATATATAAATATATATATATATATATATTAGTTCATTACATGCATATACATCTCCCAACGCATATAACTTACAGATTATTAAGTTGTACTATTTTAATAAAAATTTTAAAAACACTTGGGTTAGGGTAATAAAAAACTGTTGCCTAATTTGTTATAAAAAAAAATAAGGATTTCATTATATTCTTATTTTTTTTTTTTTTTTTTTTTTTTGCATAAGGAAAAAGCAAATATATTTTTATATGAATATCCAACATATGATAGCTCATATTTTTGTTGTTGTTATTACGACATATGTTACAGTAAAACGAAAATCAATAAAATTTAAAAAAAACGTAATAGCTGTTTCTAAGTGGGCCATTATGGGTACTTGGGCAAGTCTATATGAACATACGTACATGTAATGAGATAATATATATATATATACATATGTTTGAACAAAATAAAAGATAAATAAAAAAAAATTGAAACAGGCGTATATAAGAGAAAAAATAATTAGCATTTAAATACGACCCTTTATAAAATAAATAATTATTTTTTAATATTGTAAATGTTGTTGTTACCGCCATATATATATATATATATATAAACGTACAATTTTACAATCGTTTAATATCTCAAAAAATAACTAAAACTCGACTGTAAAAAAAAATAAAAAAAAATAAAAAAAAATAAAAAAAAAAAACATGTCAAAAAAATATAATGAAAAGCTACTTTCTGGCATTCGTAAGTTCTGAAAAAAATAAACCGATATATAAACACGTATTTATACCTGAATTAATATAACAATTTCATTCGTTCTCAATTTTTACAACAGAAAAAAAAAAAAAAAATTTATATATATGTATAATGGCGTATATATAATAAAACTGTTACGTTTGTTTATTAATTTATTTATTTATTAATATATGTTTTTTTTTTTTTTTTATTATTATTATTGTGATTATATGGCTATATGTAATAATATACAACGTTCTATACACATGTTTTATAAAAATGATGACGACTAAAAATATTATGTTAACTTATACGTTTATAAAAAAACATTTTAAATTTTACTTTTTTCAGAAAATCAGTCTAAACCAGTGAACTCAAAATTCGGTTCATATATCCTTAAAAAATATGGATGGAAAGAGTACAAAAGAAAAAAAAGACAGATTACTCATATATGTATATATATGCGTATGCATTTATGCATATGATTGTATATACAATTTTACAAACAAAGAATAGAAAATTTACATGACTTTTTATCTCCCCCTCTCTCTACATCTGTAGACATATATATATATATATATATTTTTTTTTTTTTCATTTTTAAGAGGTAAAGGGTTAGGAAAACTTGAAAATGGTGACTTGGATGCTATGAAAATTAAAAAATATGGAGAATGTGGAGTAATTAAACAAAAAAAAAAAAAAAAAAAAAAAAAAAAAAAAAAAAAAAAAAAAAAAAGGATATACAAATACAAAATATGCGTGTTTTATTTATTTGACACACTTGTATACATTTTATGTTAATTATATCTTATTATCAGTTAATTTATATATAATTTGTATATATATATATATATATATATATATATATACGTGCTGGTGTACTTATAAAAGTAGCTTATAAAAGATTAATATGTTTTTTTGTGGGTATACTTTTTATTGCTCGAGTACAGCTTGGATATAAGGAAGAGGAAGAAAGTAGCAGTAACGCAATGTGGTGGGAAAACGTGTACAATGATTGCGCAAAAAAAATAAAGCAAGCTAATAATACCAACAAAGATAATAATAAACAAAACAAAGAAGTTAATAGTAATGGACAAAATGGGGAATACAATAAAAACACAGCATATTCCATTTTTGTTAAAAAAAACCAAAACAATATTAATAATACAAGTCATGAAAAATGCAAATATAGTCAAACCAAAGAAATAAATAAAAAAAATGATACTTATAATAAGGAAAAAGAAACAAAAATAGAAAAAAAAAAATTAAAAAAAAAAAATATAATAAGGATAAACACGTTAATAATGGAAACACAAGTAAAAAATGATGATAGCCGTGTTTTGAAAGAATTATACAAAAGAGAAAAAAAAATAAGAGAAGTTTTGAAGGGCAGGCAGATAAGGCAGATAAGGCAGATAAG
>NW_022311239.1:0-1559 GCF_002776525.5 Piliocolobus tephrosceles
TTTTTTTTTTTTTTTTCTGAGACAGTCTTGTTCTCTTACCCAGGCTGGAGTGCAGTAGCGTGATCAGGGCTCAATGCAACCTCTGCCTCCAGAACTCAGGCAATCCTCCTGCCTCAGCCTCCCCAGTAACTGGGACTACAAGTATACACCACCACACCTGGCTATTTCTTGTATTTTTTTGTAGAGATGGGGCTCTCATCATGTTGCCCAAGCTCGTCTTGAGCTCCTGTGCTAAATCAATCCTGCCACCATGCCCAACCAATTTAAAGCCTTTTACATGAATATAAGAGGTAGGGAATAGAAAGTGTCCAATATAATATTAAAGATTATGTTGAGGGTATTATCTATGTTATACCATTATTTTCATATAAATATAATAAAATGCTATGCTCAAGATCTTTTCAATACACATAGCTGAGAGAGGATTAGTATTCAGGGAACCTAACAAAACTACAAATCATTTTAAAAATACTAAAAACACATATTACTGGTGGGATGGGTCTCTAAATTTGATTTGAGCAGGATTAACAAAATAAGCCACAAGAAAGTACATGGAAAATGTTTTGTTACTTAGGTTGAGGTTTGAGGTTACTCACCTGCCTTTTTCAGCATATCCAATATTTGGTTCCAACTAAAAGATGGCGTATTTGGGTATTTAAAATACAAAAATCATCAATGCAGAAAATTGGCAAGAATACCAAAAAATATTGTACAACATTCTTACAGTATAGTCTTACATTCTTAGCAAGAATATCAACAAACTGTTGATGAATATATAAATTAGAAAATCATAATTTGGCAACATATCAGAAATTTCACTTAGGCATATTCTAGTAACTAGGCTGTCTACAGATGTGCACAATCACAAGAATAGTTATTGTACTGTCCAACAATTTGGAAACATATAAAAGATCATTTATAACACTGCTTCAGTGATATAAGGTGAATCAGCCCAGACTACATTTGTTAACATGGATAAATTTCAAAACATAAGATAAAAATCAGCAGAATGCATCATCTCTTATTAAATATATCATTTTAATTCTATATGTATAATTAAAAATGTGCATGAGTATGCACATGTCATGGAAAATATGCATGTGTTATAAAACACAAATTTCTTGAAGTGATTCCCTCTGAGGAGGAAGGGAGGCATCAAAACTATGCCTAACATCTGAAAAAATTATACCTGTTAATATATTCACCAAGAAGGTGAAGTACATCTTAACATTCATTATTTCCCTACAATTTTTGAGTTTTTAAAATAAATTTAAAAGATTACATCATCTACTTCATAGATTAAATTTTGTGAACCTGAGATATCACCTGTCATCAAAAACAAAGATGTACATTTTATAGATCACATTTTTAAAAAGTCTGAAAAAGCTAGGAAGTTAGATTTTAAATACATATATAATTGACTCTTAAACAATCAAAGGGTTAGAGCTCACTCCCTGCACAGTTGAAAATCTATGTATAACTATTAACTCTCCAGCCACTAATAGGCTACTGTAACCAGAAATCTTGCCAATAACATAAACAGTGAATAAACACATTTT
>NW_022311239.1:1569-1911 GCF_002776525.5 Piliocolobus tephrosceles
TTGTAAGAAAACGAATTATATCCTAAAAAGAGCAGGATACAAAACTGACAAATTATAATATTTTTTTTTTTGGTCTATTTTTTAATGTTCATCAAAGAGCTGAGGTGGCAAAAAAAGGTAGTATGAAATAAAAGCCATAAAATGGCAAATTTTTCTCAGGAGATATGACATCCATGGCTGATTTCACCCTTAGCAGAAGATAGGAAGATAAATTGCAAATATCCTTTTAAGTGTAACTTAGGTGTTGGCACAGTGGTTTAGAATTCCCAGGAACCCCAAACAAAAGGAGTCAGTGTTCCCTGCCAGCTTTTTTTCTTGAACCTACACTGTGTGCTCATGAGA